>NC_142128.1:71332500-71632500 GCF_024610735.1 Ursus americanus
ATTAGAGTTATCCATGGAGTAACTAGAAATTCCAGACCATCCTCAGTTCTTTTTTTTGTTTATTTTCTCTTGCGAAAATTAATACCCAAGACATGTCTTGCACTTGTGATAATTTCAGTGGCTACATAAAACCACCAAACATAAATGTCAGATGATAGTCCCAGAGAGATATCTTATATGTAAATCCCCATAGAATTGTTAGATAATGAATAGTCTACAAAGTGTATCATCTTACAATGCTACATAAAATTAATCTCTCCCTTTAACATTATGTAAATGTAAGGTTGGTATTATTTCTGAAATTCACATGTTCTCTGAATAACTACAGGGCATTGAGTTGAAACATACTAAAAAAAATCTGTAGAAACTCAGTGGGTTTTAGTAATTTGGCTAAACTTGTCATTTGAGTTGACTGATTTTGACCTTTTCTAACTTCCTGCATTTAAATTGTGAACAAATATTTTGCTACCTCTTGAAAGAACAAATAGAGTTTATTTCCTACTGATTCTCATCAAAAAGAAATTTGACTTCCATGATTTAATGCTACTTTAAACAAAAAGAAAACTGCCAAATCATGTTTTATTTACAAAAATAACTTGTTTCATTTAAGGAGTCATTTTATAAAACTAAAACGGACTATGATCCCAGATGAGAAACATTAGACCATCTTAAGGGAAACCCACATACTTGCGCACACACACTGAAAAATCCAGACCAAAGTTTACTGCATTTATATCACTGATATATATTTACTCATATAATTAACATGACACTAGCTGTTGAAAAAAATGCTTCTTGTGTGTTGAACCAAGTGTGATCCTTTATGGTGTACTCATGGCCTTCAATAGGGATGCAGAGTTATTTAATTAGCAGATATTCAAAGATATTATGGAGATCAAAGTTGAGGTGCGGCTTCTAGGACAAAGATCTCATGGATTACTAAAGTCTCGCCAACTAATCAGCATCCATCGCCGTGGGAAAAGAAGAGTGTGTGGGAGAAGGAAAGCGTGCTTTTAAAAGATGATGTCCAAGTAGTAATCGCTAAAACGTTCTACAGGGTGTTCAACTTTAAATAGCTAACAGCTCTTTGCTATTCTTCATGGTGATCCATCCCAAGATGTGATAAAAGATAGGAAATTTATTGGCCAAGGCAATTTTTTCTTTAAATTTTTAAAAAAGATTTATTTTATTTATTTGAGAGAGAAAAAGAGGGAGGGAGAAAGAAAGAAAGAGGGAGACTCCCCGTTGAGCATGGAGCCCAACATGGGGCTCCATCCCACAACCCTGAGATTATGACCAGTGCCAAAACCAAGAGTCCGATGCCCAGGGGTGCTTGGGTGGCTCAGTCGGTTCAGCATCTGCCTTCAGCTTGGGTCATGATCCCAGGGTCCTGGAATGGAGTCTGGCATCAAGCTCCCTGCTCAGCGGGAAGCCTTCTTCTCCTTCTCCTTCCTGCTCATGCTCTTCATCAGTATCTCTGTCTTTCTCAAATAAATAAATAAAATCTTTAAAAAAAAAAAGAGAGAGTCAGATGCTCAACTAACTGAGCCACCCTTGTGCCCCTTGGCCAAGGCAATTTAAAGTAACTCGAAACAGATAATAGATGACCATTAAGTTTACTTTCTTATTTCCACTGATTATGAAAAAATATCCAAGTTTATGGTATTAAATCTTCTGCATATTCTTTGTTTACCATCCCTGTCTCTAGGTTAAGCTGTCAATGCAATGAAAGCAAGTAATTAAATATAAATGGGAACTCCTTTATAAAGGGATTTACTACATGTGGATTTCTTATAAATATAATAATTCATTTCTCCCCTTTCTGTTTTATGACTTATAACACATAACAAAAGCCATGAAATGTAATCCATGAGGGATAATATAGTCTGAGTTAATGAAAAATCTGAATTATTGATTACTAGTAAAAATTCTCAGTACACAGTTAGCTAAGTATACTGCAAGGAAATCCCTGCTTTGAGTCCATGTCAACCAGTGGGGTGGGGGATGGGAGACAGGTTCTTTGGGTGTCCTGATACTATCCTACTTTCCATCCCATGTATTAATAATGGGCAGATTATTTCCCTTCCTAGTGTCGCATCTTGTCCCCACTTCTCAGAGTGTGCTTGAAAAAAGACTGCACAGGGGCGCCTGGGTGGCACAGCGGTTAAAGCGTCTGCCTTCGGCTCAGGGCGTGATCCCGGCGTTCCGGGTTCGAGCCCCACGTCAGGCTCCTCCTCTATGAGCCTGCTTCTTCCTCTCCCACTCCCCCTGCTTGTGTTCCCTCTCTTGCTGGCTGTCTCTATCTCTGTCGAATAAATAAATAAAAAATCTTTAAAAAAAAAAAAAAAAGACTGCACAAGCATAAAAATACAAGCCAATACTCTTATTTTTTGATAGTTCATGAGCCTCTACAGATCTGATTTACCTACTATATCTGAGCGATATTAAGGAACCCAGTAAGTTCTCCTTTCCAGGAAAATTAAATATGTGTTCCAAAGGTCCCGCTTTTACTACAGTGAGAAGGTGCATATGAATCAAGAAAGCACTGGTTTTTCTAGAGGGAAATGCATGTGTGATTTTACATCGAAAGTCCATTTCCAGTTACCTGACAGCCTAAGTTTGGGGACAGCTAGGTCAAAAGAACCAAGCTCCCTTGGACTCACCAGAGAGAGTGAATGAGTCATACTTGCCATAAATGTGGTTTGCATTTTATGGTGCCCTGTTAACTTGTTTCAAATACTGATTGATGGGTTCTCTGACAAACATACTGAAATGTGATCCAAACAGTAAGAACTTGTTCTGATTACCAAATTGAGAGACAATGGAACAGTGACATTTGTGATTTATTGTTTTGTTTTATTTCCTGGCACTCACTTTAGCTATGAGGTGATCTTTGTTTATACGTATTATGAGAACAATCCTTTCCCATGGATGTTTAAGAGTGTGTTTATTTTGTATAATAACTTCAATGTTATGAGTTCAACTAAGCTTACTATGTTGTGCAGTGCTGTTGAGAGCGTGTTACACGTGGTTTTGTTTTTGTTTTTGTTTTAATCATGGGTAGAGAAAAGACATAAAATAAATTCAGATTATTTTCTCCATGAACTTTTCAAAACACATGAACAACGTTGATACTCAGAGCCAGAAGAGTAAAAGGTTATGAACACAGCCTGCAGTGCCAGTCAGAGCTGGTTCAAATCCTGGCTCTGTCCTTTGCTAGATGTGTTACAACAGGCTGGCTACCAAATTTTTCTAAGCCTCAGTACCTTGTCTATAAAGTGGAGATACTAAGAGTCTGTGCTGCATAGAATCTATCTTGGTAAACAAATGCAGGTATAACAATTAACAAAATACCAGGCATGTATTATGCCTCGATAAACATTAGCTATTACCATAATTGTTGCTTTTTTATTTAGATGTAATGACACAGCATGCACACCCTTTCATTGGGTTAGTAGTGAACCCCCCAAAAGTGTTTGCTAAGAAAATGTAAAGAGAAACATAAAGAAGCTTACAAAGGAATGATTATAGAAAATAGACCCTTAGCAATATGAATCTTTTCACCTGAAATAGGAAATGAAAAAGCTCAATTCTGAATGTCTCTTTGAAGAGCTTTCAGATTGTTCCAGTTGTAAAATTTGTATAGGAGAAAGAAAGCACAGCCTATTGTACTCATTTTAACAAATATTCGTTTCCTCTGAAGTTGTACATTTGAAAGTCTTCATATCAAGAAACACGTTACAATGAAGCAGGACCAATTACCACCCATTTAATTTGGCCTAATATACTGCAATGAGAACATTTTAAAACAAATCTCTGGTGTAAACTAAAAATTAAGATCAGTCCTACTTAGTTAAAAGAAATAATAAACTTTGTATTCAGTGTTTTAGGGGCAACAGAGCAAACACAGATTGAAAATTTCACTGTACATGTATTATTAGAGTTTTGAATAAAAGCTTGTATTTCTAAATTATCATTGCAATGACATTCAGCTAATCACTACACACAGTTTTATAATTGCAAGGGTCTATTACAATGTATCTCTCTTTTCTGCAAATATTTATTTGTCACTGTAAAAAATTAATAGTTTGGGAGCTGAATTTTAAGAATAGTAAATGTATCTTTTATTTCCAATAAATCCTGGTACCAGAAATAAAATAAACTTTAAAAGAAACATAACATAGTCTCTTTTTGCCCAATAAATATGCAATGGGATACAGAGCCTTAACCCTAAAACGAATCAGGCTTTATTAAATTGAAACTTTTTAATTTTTCTAACTAGGTGTTGGAATTACTAATTGCAGTGCCAAACTTTAGAATATGAATCTTTTATATGTCATGATAGATTCTATAGGAATGCAACCCATAGTCATACACATGGGTCTATAATTCACATATTATTTTCCTTCTAAAAAAAATCATGTACATATAATTCCATGTTCTAATGCAATGGGCTCCACCTTCCAACTGATAGATATTCTCGCAGAGTAATTGTCCTTCTGACCCCCTACTCTAGCTCTTCCTTTACCACAACTTCTTATTTAAAAAATAAAAAAATAAAGTTTCCCTTTTACTTCTTAAACTAATAGAAATTACCATGGCTCTATTTTCTAAGTATTTATTTTGTATCTTCTCTGAAGGATAGACTCAAGTGGAAAATACATGTTAAAAACACACAACATCCCCATTTGGAAGATGTCACTTGCCCCTGAAAGCTCAGAGGGAAACTATTTAAAATTCACAACTTTTGCTGTTTGTATTTTGAAGCAGCTCACAGATAAAATGGACACATGGAACACTAGTCTGCCACATACAAAAACTGTAAAAGTTAACATTTCCTAGTAAAGGGCAACTGATCTCATTTCAGTTGGAGAAATCAAGACATGAAAAGTTTGAGTGACTAATGAGAGAAGTGAAAGCAAGCTTTATTTCTTCATGGTACCCATAGTGGATGATTCTAGACCGCTTTTTCTCGTTAATAAGTAAGGAGATAATATGTAAACTCAATATAAATTCGAAACTAGTGTTTCATTTTAAAATTCACTTCTTTTCATATGTTAACAAGGCACTAGCCAATAATGTAAGAATTAATTGTTAATTTCAGTTATCTAATAAAAGAATTAGAAAGATGAACACAAGATAAATTGAGTGGAATGGAAAGCAATTGATGATATACAGTTAAGACATTTAAAATCAATCAGGAGAGTAAAGATAGAAAACCAAGCCAGCCTAAACACAGTGTGTGACTAACATAATAAGCTGATGTACAATTCACCAAAAAGAGTGTTTGTTACTTTTTGAAAAATGCCATTTTTCTTAAATTTTTTATGATCCTAAACAATTATTAGACTATGGATTTTTTAAAAAGAAAATTGAGACTTGTGATAGGGCACTTGGGTGGCTCAGTCAGTTAAATGTCCAACTCTTGACTCTGGCTCAGGTCATGATCTTAGGGTCATGGGATCGAGCCCACATTGGCCTGGGTGCTAAGTGGGGAGTCTGCTTGAGATTCTCTCTCCCTCTCCCTCTGCCCTCCATTCCCTGTATGTGTGCACACTTTCACTCAAAAAAAAAAATAAATAAATAAATCTTTGAAAAATATTGAGATCTGTGAAATTAATTGTTCTACAAATGTCCATTGCATTAAGCCTACGTTTTAATATGTGCTTATATAATTCATATAGGAACATGTAACACAATATATTATGTATAAGAAAAGATAATGATTGGCTTTTATTATGATTATTGATGTCAATTTCTGGTAAAAGCAGTCTAAGAATTTTTTTTATGTTTTGATTTAAATTCCATTTTAATTAACTAATTTAAATTAGTTAACATACAGTGTAATATTAGTTTCAGGTGCTCATCACAACAAGTGCACTCTTTAATCTCCATCACTTATTTCACCCATCCCCCACCCACCTCCCTTCCAGTAACCAGCAGTTTGTTCTCTATAATTAAGAGTCTGTCTCTTGGGGGCGACTGGGTGGCTCAGCCGTTAAGCGTCTGCCTTCAGCTCAGGGCGTGATCCCAGAGTTCTGGGATCGAGCCCCACGTCAGGCTCCTCCCCTGGGAGCCTGCTTCTTCCTCTCCCACTCCCCCTGCTTGTGTTCCCTCTCTCGCTGGCTGTCTCTATCTCTGTCAAATAAATAAATAAAATCTTAAAAAAAAAAGAGTCTGTTTCTTGGTTTGCCTCTCTTTACCCTTTGCTCATTTGTTTTGTTTCTTAAATTCCACATGTGGTATTTGTCTTTCTCTGACTGACTTATTTCCCTTAACATAGTACTCTCTAACTTCACCATGTCATTGCAACTGGCAAGATTTCATTCTTTTTTATAGCTGAGTAGTAGTCCATTGTGTATATTTACTATAGCTTCTTTATCCATTCATCAATCAATGAACATGTGAGCTTTTTCCATAATTCATCTATTGTAGTCTAAACATTTGAGAAATTCAAAGTCAATGCACTTTTGTTGTGATAAATGGAATTGTTGAATCACTGTATTGTACACCTGAAACTAATAAACACTGAATATTAACTATTCTGGAGTTAAAATAAAATAAAATGGATAAAAGACAAAGTAAATGCACTTGGGTGAAAGTCAAGGATGAACTTTAACATGGAACATATGCATGTGCAAGATTATATTTCTCATATCAGTGTTGCATTCCATAAAAATAGCTAGATGAGGTTTCAAATGTAAATATTTCACACAAATACGTTTGCATAATTCTATTTTTATCCTATGATATTAATATAGATGGCATTTGTTTAAAGATGTTTATTTAAATTCAACTGCAACAAACATAATTGTTGGTCAAAAGTATCAAGCAATGAATTTCACATATTATACAGACAATTGTCCATGCTACAAAATTATAAGCACCGTATGAATATAACAGGATAAGCTTGCTTGAAAATTTTAAATTAGATTAAATGAGCTTGAAAGATATGGACTAAACGCTAAGGTATGGAATGTAAGATTTCCAAATGTTAATTTAGTTAACTTTCTTGTAGTAACTACGCACACACATACTACTTTTATGTCTATTTCTAGAAATAAAATAGTAAACTATAAGATATGTATGAATAGAACAAGGAGGACATCTTGAGGTCATTCTAGAAATGTACATTTTATTCTTAGAGCCCACACACAATTTACCATTTAAAAAAAAGTTCTTTAGACTAAGTTAATACGTTCAATATAAAATGTGTTTTATCTTCAAATAGAAGGGAGAAGTTTCTCAAAAGCACTTAAATTCACTTAAAAGCATCCTCTCTGTTTCTCTCCCTTTCTGTTGCTGTCTCTGTCTCTCTCTCTCTCTCTCTCACACACACACACACACACACGCAAAGACTACAAAGAAGTTATTTTTGCTGAATGATAGATAAAATTTTAAAATATGCATGGAACTGTACAAACGTTTTAGCAAAACTGTGTTAAATATGTTTCTACAGTAGTGAAACAAAAGCTTCTCAAATATTGGTCCAATGTACTTCATTAATCCACTGTATACATATTTTGTCCTCCTACTACTAGAAAAATAGAAATAACACTTAATACAATGTTTTGAGTCCTGTATATGTTTTTTCCTATGCACTTTCAGTTAAACCTGGACTCGGAGGACCATTGGCAGAATGTTCTGGCTCTTCAGGGCCACTTGGGGCTTTACTACCTTCATCTTCTTTGTTTCCTTCATTGGCCTTATCAAGGGCACCAGGTGAACCGACACAATTAGCATCCTGTTTTGCTTTGTCCAATTCATTGTCAAATTCAATTTTATCTTCTTGATTGTTGCTTTTCTTTATTTGTCCATTCTGGGCAGGATAGGTGCTAGCAATGACATCATATAGGAATTGGTATTGCTCCTGGAAAAAGAAAGAAGCAAGAAAGCTTATGTAATTATTATAAAGAAAGTTTATGTAATTATTTTTATATTAGTTGAAAAATAGCAAGAACTAGTCATTTACTTGGAAGTCTTGGGTAAGAGAAAACTACTCTTTTTTGTTTTTATAAAAAGAACATTTTAAATGGCTTCATCCCCTTACAGTTCTAAGGATTGACGGCAGGGTATTTCTCAAAGTTCACCTTGGAGCAACACCAAATGTGTTCATCCCCCTCACAGGCCACGTGGTGTCTCATTTCCATGCCTTGGCCCGTGATGCCACTTTCTGGGCTTATCCTCTTGCTTTAATGCCTATTCATCATTCATCTAAGTAGCAGAGCAGAAGTCCCTTGCTTCTGGAAAGCCGATGAGGAGCCCCCATAGGTTAAATTCAGTGCCCTCATTCATGTTCTTTGATTAATCTCTCCGTCATTTCAATTACTACATTGTTTAATAAATATCTGCCTTTTCCTCATACTAAACAGTGAGTCGCTTAATGGCAAGAGCACATAGTAGGCACTGGGTACATTTTTAAAATCACTTATATGCAAGCTCAGTGTCCTGCACAATTGAAAGCTGCATAGATCTGAGTGAGTGGTGAAGTTTACATGGGGACTAGTTATGAATTTCCAGACTACCCTCTACCGTTGCAGAAAAGCCATGTTAGACTGATTACAAAAACGCCACACTTACTATCCTCTCTGCAGCCACACTTGTTGGCAAGGTGACTTTGCAGACCCTTTCAACAAGAGGTGGAGTCCATTTCCCCATTCCTTGAATCTGAGCTGGCCTTGTGACTCGTTTAGATAAGAAAATGCAGAGGAGGACATGTCATGCCAGTTTCCAAGCCTGGGCCTCAAGAGGTCTCGCATACGGCTGCCCTACTTCTCGGAACTTGTTGCTGCCGTGATGTGAATATGTCTGGCTAGTCTTCTGGAGAAGGAGAGACCTGCATTCTACTCACCCCTGTTGCCAGAGCTAAAGGTTAGCAACTGCCAGTCTGTTGGTAGGAGGGATCATTTTGGACAAGCCAAACCCCAGCAAATCAACGAGTGAGCCGGGTCTAGATTGGCTGAAGTCGATCGGCAGAACTATTTTGTTCCAATAGACTATTGAACTATAATGAATTTTTTTTTCTGCCACTAATTTTGGAGTGGTTTGTTACACAGCAATACAAATTCATACAGGAGTAAAGATGGGGGAAATTAGGGAATTCACGAGCATTTGAAGAGACGTTCTTCATGAACTGCCACAACGAATTGCTGGCAAGCTCTAGTTAGTTCTCTTACTTATATTAATAACAATCGAGGGGAGCCCGGGTGGCTCAGTCAGTTAAGCATCTGCCTTCAGCTCAGGTCATGATCTCAGGGTCCTGGGATCGAGCCCCACGTGGGGCTCCCTGCTCAGGGGGCAGTTTGCTTCTCCCTCTCCCTCTGCCTGCCACTCCCCCTACTCGTGCTCTCTCTCAGATAAATAAATAAAATATTTTTAAAAAGAAAACATGTTAATAATAATTTATTGTGAATTATGTAAACAGGGAAGATAGGAAAGAAAAATAGAAAGGTAAATAGAAGAGAAGAAAAGGAGAGAATTGGAGAAGAGGGAGAAGGAAGGAAAGAGAGAGAAGAAACCATCAAAATAAAAACGCCAAACACATCAAATGAGCAGCTGTGAGGTCTACTTACAAACGTGGGAACCATTCCTGGTCTAGCTCTGCGGAGAGATTTTACTACTTGGAAAACATCTATTACTTCTTCTGTTTCTGCGCTTTCCAAGAGATTTAACAAAGCACAAAATAGTCCTGTTTGCTGAGAACCATCTCTATAAAAGGAAGAAAAAAAGAAAATAATCCTACATTTTATGGAGAAAGTGATATTAGAATAAAAACTGAGAGAGATGGAATGTATTCTTCACTTTGTGTTTATTGTAATTATGTTATTCCAATCTCTTAAGAGCAAAACACTTCCGCTAAATGCATTTTTTGACAACCTTTTTCAGTTTAAGAATATAATAATCTTACAGTTTAAAAAACTACTTGTCTCAGGCTTTAAAAATGTATTTTCTTTATTTAATACCTTATAGATTATAATGCATTTTTATTTACATCTGAAGTTGTAAGGAAGTTGTTAGGACAAATATTGTAATGCCAATTTGACAGATGAGGACAGTGAGATTTAGGGAAGATAAAGACATGCCTAGAAATCAATAAAACCAGAAATACTGGACTCAATATTTTGTATATTACTAGACCGCATGTTCTTTCTCCTCCTTTCGTCTGCCCCCTAATGCTTTTTACAAATGTCTACATTTCTGCATCAATAGAAAAATGATACCTGGTAGAATCATTCATTAAAAAGAGGACAACTCAATGATTTACTTAACTGTAAGAAGCATGTTACATTATAATAAAGATTCAATTTAGAGAATATGTTATTAGCAGGATTTTATTTATTGTGCATAACTAAGGGACATATAATAGGTATTCAGCCATATGCTAAGAAACATGTAGTTTTAAAGCTTAATCTTGCCTTCTTTAGCTTTCTTTCTGCATAAATTTCACCTTTGAAAACTAAAAAAGACTGAAAAGTCATGGATCTCTAAGGACTTGATACTAGTGTATGCAATTCTAATAATAATAATAAAAATAATAATAAAGTTTTCTTGAACATTCTAAAAGCGTCTCACTAAGTTTACATTTCTCATTTTACTTTTATTTTTTTTATTTTGCATTTACTTTGCTGTGTCTTATGTAAATATTTTATATTATGCGTCCTTCTTTCAACGTCTCTTATTTAAGGTAGATACGTAGGCATCTCTCCCAGAGGAAAGTTTAAGGGTCTACATAACAGAAATTAATAAAGTCAAAAATTATTATATATTATTAGAATCTTTTCAGTTAATATATAACCTAAGATATGTTTACTGAAGGCAAAGCATTCATTCTTCTGGATTCTCTTAACACCTAATAGAGTGGATCAATGCAGATAAGCATAAATAAAACGTGATATCCATCCTCTTGTCTGTTCATGCAAGACATTAATTCATTCATTCATTCATTCATTCATCCAGGACATATGACATTCCAGATTCAATGTTAGGCACTGGAAGTCGAAGATGATGTGACACTGGCATTAAGAAACTTATAGACTAAAGCTATTGCACTATAATATAATCATTACTATCATATTTCTATATTAGTTATAGAAATTGCTCTATACGTGGGAGCAAAACTGAGAGAGTGACTGATTCCACAAGAGGCTTTCGCTGTGGTCATGCATTTTCTATGTCAGGATAAATGGAATTTAACAGGAAGTATAAGCCATGAAGTCAAGCATTATGATGATTTTTAGAGAATATCTTATCAAATCCCACCCACCTGCAGTGAATGAGGAGAGGTGCATTCTTGTGATGCTTATTCCCTTCAGTGGAATTCTTGGGAAGTTTTTCTTTGAGAGTCTGAATCATAGAGATTAATTCTTTGGGTTCTGAGGGAAGCTCATCCACATTCCAGTTGTTATACTGGTACTGGTACACAGTCCGAGAGTCTTTCCTCTAAAGAAGGGAACATTAATTCAGGTAAGGTTCAGTCCATTTAATAATTTATTAGTCACGCTTTCTTCACAATTACTTTCTTTTAACTCCTCTTAAAGTTTTATTCTGAAAACATTATCTAGATTTTGTTCTGCTTTTATGGAGTAATATATAGTAGTTTTTCTACCAGATCAGTTACCAGAACAAAAATACATACTCCTGAAATTACTTACATACCTTGGAATGTCTCAGTTCAAATACACGGAGGGTATAAGCTGAAGATTGGTTGGTGTCTTTCATATCAACTTGTACATCTCCATATGTTTGCTTTTCTTCTTCCCAGTACTGAGCACAGGCTTCCTAGATAAGAAAGCACACAATTCAACAACTTCCACACAAGTGTTCTGTTTGCTTTTTAACGTATTCAGAGCACCTCTTACTGTCTCTGTCTCTCCTCTCTCTCTTTCCCTCCATTCTATTAAATTGAAACTACCAAATGTGTTCTAAAATGGAAAACCACACATAAAACTCTAAAATCTATCTTGAGTATGGTGGCCATCCATTCCACAATACCTGGTATTTCCTTGTGCAAATCAAGGGAACTGAGAAATAACCAAAGTGCCTGGGACACCACAGGAATGGCTCTGTCACCACCAGTGTAGGTCCTTGAGATTTGTTTCTTCCTTCCATACCCTTATTACCACCCCCTCTTCAACATGTATAGATTGAACTGAGGTTGATCATGAACCCTGCAGTAACAAGTTTCACTGTCTCTCCAGCGGCCCTTGAGGAAGGAGACTTCATCTTTTGGAGTTTTGTCTCTGTATCTTGCTGACCAACACCATGAGAAACCTTGTGTAAGTTGACTCCGTATCGAAGTAAAGGGTCAGATTGCAGAGCACGTGGATCACAAAAGCATGTTCTCTCTCTCCAAATGGTTCTGCACCAACTATAGTCACAATTGCTGACGACGATAGGCATTCCTGCCTAAACTAGCATTTCAGTTCCTGGCTCTCACAATTTAGATGAAAGAAAAGATTGCTAGAATTCCATGCTGGAAATCTGAAAATGTTATTTTGTTTTTTAAAAAGAAAAAAAAAGCCATAAAATAAAACATGTCCTAAGTCCAGGGATAGGGAACCAAAGAAAAGACAGAGTGAAAGAAAAGGCATATAGTTGCATGCTTATGAGGGTGTTCATTAAATAAGCTTTAAGATATGCCAGATAATGTGTTAGGTGTTAAAACTAAGTAAAATCTACTAGTAGTGAGATTTTTGATAACTCAAGGGATTAAGGAAAAGATCAAATACACGTCACAGGCATTAAGCAGATCAAATTAGATCTTAGGTTCACCTCCAACTACAGAATTTTATAATAATAAATATTACATGAACATAAAGAAGGCAGGATTTAGATAAATTTTTCAGGAGTTCTATCTAGCTAGAAGAAAAGGATCAAAATGGTAATAGAGGACACAGTTAGATACAGGCAATGCCAGTAAATAAAGTCTCAGTGATGAAAATGCAAATGGTATGTCAAGATTCAGTCAGGAAACCTACTTGTCCAGAATAGAAATTATGGAAAACATAAAAATACAAAGAAAATGGAATGATATATGAGAGTCTGGTTATTGAAGGTCTTAAACATCACACTGAGGAGTTTGGTTTTCATTTGAAGAAAACAGAAGGAAAATGTGTCTGTTGCTTGTTGTTTGTAGCAAGCAGTGACACTGGGGTTGCTGTGGATGAGATGATCTGCAGACGGTGCGTAGGACCGGAGAAAGTAGCGTGAGAGACTGTCAGAACCCAGACATGAGATGCCAAAGTCTGAAACTTGGATGGAAGATGGTAAGAATGAACAAAGGCAACTTTGTGACAGAAGGGTCAAAAATCTGAGGGTAGAATAATCGAACAAGTAATCCAAGAATGGAGAATGATATTTTATGACAGAAGGACCAAAAAAAAAATATTCTTAAAAGTACAAACCTGGTCTCCATTCTTCAGCTGTGTCAGCATGACAATAACTTTGACTTTTCTTTGGAAAATCATCTGCCAAAAGTCACCAATAGTCTCTTTTAGTGGTCCCTGGGTAGCAATCATCACTTCAGGTTTCCAGTAACTCTTTAAAAAGAGAGAGAGAGAGAGACAAGAGAGAGAGATTCTGTTACTCTCGCTCACCAATGAGACAACAATGGATTCTTAAAATAACCATTTGCAAATATTGTCACTTAATTTGATATCATTGCTGTTACATAAAAATATGAAGATCCTTAGACCCAAGAAACAATGGATATCTATATGTAAACCACTTTTTTAGTTAATGACAATACTTAGCTAATGGTGTGAAATCAAGTTTAGAACATACTATCTTAACCAAACAAGTGTTGCCTTCCAAGACTAACTTTAAAAAAAAAAGTTAATGTAGTTGTAAAAAGAAAATACATAAGCATTTCAGATTATCTTCATTATGTCTCTACTTTAAGATGTCTACACGGTCTTAAGATATCTCAGAATTAAACTAATAAACTAATTAAACTAATATTCTATGAGTGTGAAAATTTTGGAAAATAAATCCAACTTAGTGTATATGCAAAAAGTATTTACTGAATGACTAGAGTTCCTTGTTAGAATTCTCTGTTTACTGAAAAAAAGTTATTGACACAGACTCATTTAATAATTCAGACAATCTGAACAAAATTTTTTAGTTATGCAAATACGCAAATTTTTATTTGCCTACCATTTGGGTATCTGAGTAAGTATAAATGTTTTCAGATACTTGTACTTGCTGAAATTGTATTATTTTTCAAATTCATATGAAGAGTCTTATTGGCCATAAATTGTAACTAATAAGCATTGTCTTATTTTCAATCAACACATTAGGCTTTAATAACTTTAAGTCTTTCAGTAAGTTAAAATATAGTATTAAAAATTGAAATTTTGTGTCAATCAATATATAGTTATGGCCAAGCTCATCATTCTTTTATAAAATCATTTAATGAATGGCCATAAAAATACAGATTTTTTTTTTACAGTGTCTTCTAAAATACATTTTTTAAAGGGTTAGATCCTGGACTTTGGAAATATGAGTACCTACCATTACGAAAGATGCGTTGATGTATCTACTTGTTTCCTCTGAGTCACTGTCATCATCCGAAGATTCATCTGAATCATGCTCACTCTCTTTGCTCATCTCCAGTTCATGTTTAAGCGGCACTCTGTTAAAGTCATCTACGGAAAATAAATTAGTAGTAAGTCTTTCTTTAAAAAATCAAATCTCCGCTTGATTGTCATGCAGAAATTCGAGAAGTAACAGATTGCATTATGTAAATTTGCTGATGTACATGAAATGAGACCCTACATAAAATTCAGTTCATATTGATTAACAAGTTATAAAAAAGAAATCTAGGAAAAAGAAGCTTTCAAAAAAGTTCCTAGAAAAAAACAGGATATAACACGATGTTAAACAACAAATAGATATAATAGTCCATATAATCATTCAATCTTTGACACATATACTTGAGTTTTCATAGAAAGTCATCATTTTGCTAGATACGTTCAAAAATACATAAGTTTGAAAAAATACATAGCTTAGGTAAAAACCTAATTTCTCAGTTATAACCTGTTAACATCAAATTAACAACAGGTCAACCATACATTGGTATGATTTATTTTGGTTGTCTAGTTTATTAGCTTGGGTTATATTTTCTCCATGCTAATTTTAGTTTACGCAAATGAATAAAATGACACTTGTACCAGATATGATCCTACAAAATGTTTAAGTAACAGAACTCAAGCATTGAAACTCTACGTATGTTGATCTGTTCAGTTTGACGATTAATAGTGTATAGGGTACTTTTTACCGACTGTCAATTTCCCAGATAGGAGGAAGGGATAAAGAGAAAACAGAAAGAAAAAAAAAGGAAGTAATGGTTGCTATTAGCAATTACCCTGAAGCAAATAACTGAAATAAACTAAAGATGAGAGAGAATTAGTTGGGTGGACTTGGCCTTTTTTCTCCCAGCTTGAGGTTACGTCTTTCTGACAACCATTTCTGAAATAATTGGTAGAAAGAAAATGCTAAATATAGTCTATCTTCCAAAGTCCATTGTGAATGTTTGGGGTGCAAAGTATTTGCTATAATTAAATTTAAATAACCCATTAGCTATTCTCTATTGTCAACCCGAGGTTGAAAACTTGCTTCAAAATCATTTGTGTATGTGCATCCAAAAAAGAGTTTACTTTTATCTGATACCAAAGAATAACATAAAATGAGCTACTTACATGGAATGGCGTGAGAATTCCTGTTTTTACTTTTATTTTGTTCTTGATTTCCAATGTGCTGTGTCCTCCAGCTCCTATATGAGGGAAGTCTCTGAGGATGAAAAAATAGAATGGAACACTGTTTTTAAAATGCAGGTTGTGGTTTTGTTTATTATTGTGGCGAAAGATGTTCCCTAAAGAAAGGTATTACATCAAGTTTTGTGAAATAATATGCATACATTGCCTATAGTTCACAATTTTTAAGTTTGCCTCTGAAGTTCTCCTTTTAATTTTTCAGGCATTTAATATTTTTGACATGGCGAGTTTGAACTCAAGATACACAATTATATAACAAAATAGGTTTCCTGCTTAAGAGCTGCTGGAGAGCAAAATAGCATGGTTTGTTCTTCTATAAGTTGAAGCACTGTACCCATGTTGATGACTATCCATATTGCAAAAGGCAGTGGTACCTTACTTGAAGTGATCAGCTATAAACTCTCCAGATACAGCATTCACAGAAGACGTGGCTCGTGCTTCAAATAATTGATATCTCGTTTGCTTCAGCCTTCCCTACTGCTTTCCCTCCCATTCACAGTAGCTGATCAGTCAGCAAGACCTCTCATTTCTGCTGGGGAAGCTCTCAAACCCTTTTGCATTTCTCTCTTTCTACTTAGTACAGTCCCCTTTCATTTCTCACTTGAAAACATCAACAGTTTCTTAACTGGCCTCTTTATCTTCAATCTCACTTGCTCCAATCCTCTTAAAACTCAATAGAGTCCCACTGAGGCTCCTCAGCAATTTGCCATCATTGGTAAGAAGCATTCAACTGCACAAAAAGCCTTTAGGGAGGCACTCTAGATTGCCTGTCCAGGCTCACCCTGTGATGGTCCCCTTGGACTTCAGCCAACCATCGTCCTCAATTCTGGGAAGGGGCCGAGCTGTCCTTTAGCTCTTGTGAGTTTTATGCTTGGACTATCCTTTTCCCTTGTCACTCTGCTAACCTCTACTTGCCTTTTAACTATCAACTTAAATGCCATTTATTCTGGAAGATCTCTCCACCTGCAGCCCTTTCTTCCCATTGGTCCTGAAATAAATATTTGTCAAGTGGATGAGTAATCTAAACTGAAAGAGCTCATCATAGGCAGTTTAGTAGGATTTTACACACACACAACTATACGTGCATGGGATGTATGAGTGCATATATATATATGCATGTATTTTAATAGGGTGTGCTCTTTCAGACTAAATATGGCACCCCGTTTCAAACCCCACGCGTTGCTGTGTAACTGAGTGGATGAAAGCCTCATCACTGACTACTAGGCTGCTTGAACTCACCTTAATGAACAGCATGGAGGCTGATGCCTTGGAAAGCATCACATTTGTTGCTCGTCAGAATGGTCTCCCAGTGGCCCCTGCCCTCTAGCCAATACCCAGTGTTATAGATAACACTAATGGCTTACCCTCATTTAAGACATGAAGGGTTTTTCACACCTTGGTCTCAGCCTCCCAGTGCAACCATATTTGCTAGAGCTCTATTACTAAATATTATCTAAATATTCTCAAATACAACTCAGTCTTACATCTCACCAATCAATGTCCTCCTCTCTGCTCTCTGGTACTCAGGGTCTGTCATCAGTAAACTGCCATCCACCTTAATGCTTTTCTCCCAACAGTTCCTTCACCTTTTTTGCTTAAGGGGGTGCACCAGGTGAAACCTGAGGGTCCCTTGAGAACACCACCAAAAATGCAGCAGTAGCTCTTTTTAAAAAAAAAAAAATAACTGAATTCCCCACTCATACCCCATATACATCACAGCTTAAAGGAAATATATGTGCTGTCTTTGCTACCTGTTTCTACTTATAAACTGGTTTTATTCGTTTCTCCTTCAAAAAGTCCAACTACATTGATTTTCCTGACACCATGTCATATTCTTTTGACCTTTGTTAGAGGCTTCAGGTACTGATTATTGGATCACTCCACCCCATTTAGTTTTAGACCTGCCTTTTTTTCTCCCCACATCTGTCATCATTCTTGGTTCCTTCAACATTGACAAGGATGACCTATGCAACACTTCAGTCTCTTCTTAGCTTCCTTACTTCCTATGACCTTTCCCTCCACTCTTCTGCCGTCCACTTTCTCCATTTTACCTTTGTAAGTTTCATTTCAAACATTCATTTAAAAATTATCATTTCAACCATCTCATTATTGAAAATTACCTCTTTTCTTCCTAGTCCTTTATTCTAGTATCTTCAGTCTAGCAATGTGCAATTCTATCAAAACCTTCCACATACCATCCTAACTACTTTCCTTATGTGCCCCATGTCCTTCTGTGGCCATTTGCTCTTTATCACCCACCACTATATCACACATTTGCAAACACCCCCAATTCGCCTCCAGCTTTCAAAGAGTCACTTTAAGAAATCCTAGATGAGTTTAACCCAACCATCTGTATACACAGCCCCTATTTTCAATGTTTCCATAGAAAGCAATAAAACCATCTGACTCTTTAAATTCATGACCATAGATTTCAAATGATCCAACAACAATTTCCAGCAAGCTACTACCTTTGCCTGGGGAGATTGCTTTCCTACTTTGATATAACTCTTTCATTTACTTTCCTCTTCCTCAAGCATAAGTTCTTCTTTGCCCTACTCACTCCTGTCCCCCTAAACTTTTAACTGATGATCTTGCCTCATACGCTCTTTAGAAAGAAAAGGCAATCGACAAGAACTGCCTCAACTTCATATCACCAAATTTACCAAGTAACCTACATCTCTTCTCTCGTTTTCTATCTTCCTTTATGTTAAATGGAATAATTTCACTGTTTCTTTCTTAAAAAAAAAAAAGATTTTATTTGTTTATTTGACAGAGAGAGACAACAAGAGAGGAAACACAAGCAGGGGGAGTAGGAGTGGGAGAAGCAGGCTTCCTGCCGAGCAGGGAGCCTGATGCGGTGCTCAATCCCAGGACCCCGGGATCATGACCCAAGCCAAAGGCAGACGCTTAACAGCTGAACCACCCAGGTGCCCCAATTTCACTGTTTCTAGTTATAGTCACTACCTATAACCTGGGTAACACTCTCTCACCATGTCCACCTGCAAATCACTTTGACTCTTGTGCCCAAAACTGTACACAAGCAAAAACCTAATCATTTTTGTTCAATGACAGAATTTACTCTTTCTTTTAAGGACTTTACACACGAATGTTTAAATTACACGTATAAGTGTTTCCAAACAGCATATATGTATATGTGGTTTAGCAGGGTTAGTGTACTGAAATGTGGTTGATTTGTCAGCTAAAAGAGCAAGAAAACAGCAATTAAACATCCTTCTACTCAAGACTACTCTGGTAGCCTGCTGTTCTTCCACTATACTCTGGTCTTCTGCGGGGATTGTGTTACCTGGTGATTATTATATTCTCCACCTCCACCTCCCCCCTATCCTCACTTCGAACCAAAGCATTAAGCAATTCTGCATCTGATTAAAAACATGTTCCTGGTCTTGTGAAACTCTCCAATTTGACCAGTTTGGTAGTTTACAGAAAGTTTCAGTAACCTGGAAAATAATAAGAGAAAAGTTGCAAAACTTTTTTTTTTTTTTTTTTGGACAACTGAGCAATTTGGAGATAGCTTTGAGAATTCTCTGAATGAGTGAACTACATCCTAGGCTAGCTTTCAGAGTAATAGCCCAATAAATAGAGTAGGACACATGTATTTATCCTTTAGTTTCTGTCTACCAGCTCCAGCCAGTTAAACTTCCTAAGTAGTCATAAACTCCTCTAATTATTTCCTTTACAAACCAAAGCCAGATGTAGTTTTAAAAGGTGAGATGCTATATTGCCTTTGGCAGACCAATTTTGTGGGTATATACTATTATTTTGACACTTTATTTTATACCAGCTTAATGAGAAATAGTTAAAAGTGTGGGCTGTAGACACATTTCTCGGTTTAAACAAGCCTCCCTCATAATAGCTTTGCACCTTCAGGCATTTCTCTTAAACTCTCCATGTCTTAGTTTCCTCATCTGCGTTTCATTGGTTATGGTAAGGCCCAAATTCGAGGACCATGTCAAATGTATAGCACAGCACTAAAAAATAGCCCTCAATGAAAGTTATCCATAATTATTATTATTGCTATCACTATTATTACCTGGAATTCAGCTTCTAGTGGAGATGGCTCACTGGGCGGATCTCTTTTCTTCATGTTAAATAGATAGGGGTGTAATTCAGACAAACTCACTTCTGTTTCCCCAAATTGATTGTATTCCACCAAGGCCTGATGGATCAGGATATACTGTGCCTACAATTCCAAAGGAAAATATGGATAAGTAACTGCTAACTTATGGTCCTATGAATCACATTTAAATAAATTATGTATCTCCATAATTTTGGCCATATTGAGACAATGTATATAAAAGAAAACTGATACCTATAACATTTGAATATTATGGAATTTGGCTCTCATAGTTCTTTAGAATGTGAGCAAATTCCATATCAGATTTTTTTCCCAGGGAAAAATAGCTTGCTAAATAGATTAAATATCTGATATATACTGCATAACATTTATTTTATTTCTAAAAATTAGAGAGCTTTGTATGTTACTTCCTTCAGTGACTATTACTGTTCCACTAAGTCAAATCATTAATATATAAGACTATAATAAATTTCACACTGTATCTAAGAATGTAAGTTGATATTCCATAGAACACATTTTTAAAAAGAGTTTTCCAGAATCTTTTAAAACAGAGGAAATTATCAAAAAAAGCACACTATGCCAAATCTACATTTAACAACTCCTAACTTTTTATCGTATTTGAATCCACTATTTTTAAATAAGTGACATATTTCTGATAAAGTTCAAGCCTCTTGAACCACTCACTCCAGTTCCCTGACTTTGACTGTATCCTTTTCCATAGGAAATACTTTTTCTTTTTTTTTTTTCCTGGTTGACAATCTGTTTTTATACTTCTGCACTAACGTCTATGTATCTATAAAATTGTACATTTTTGTGTGCTTCCTTAAAATTCTGTAAATTGTATCTTATATGTTTCACTCAGTGATATTATTCACTCATGGTTTTCATCCAAGCATCTAACCACAAAGATAGATACAGACCAAGATTATTCACCTGCATAGCATGCATTGTATGGCGTCCATATGTCTACATTTTGTTTGCCCTTTCTCCCATAGATATGAATAAAGTGTTTTTCTTTCTTCCTTCCCCTTCCTTCCTCCCTCCCTCCCTCCCTCCTTTCTTTCTTTCTTTCTTTCTTTCTTTCTTTCTTTCTTTCTTTCTTTCTTTCTTTCTTTCTTTCTTTCTTTCTTTCTTTCTCTTTCCTTCTTTTTTTCTATTCTATCAATGCTGAATTCAATGAACATTCTTGCACATGTTTCTCGTTGTACACATTCGCAAGTGCTTCTCTTGGGTATAAACACACATGTGGAATTGCTGGGTCAAGTGCAGACATTTTCAATAATAACCATCACTTACAATTACTGGCTACATACATGTGCCAGGGACTTGCCTACATACTTTCTCTGGATTACTTTTTCATTAAAACTCAGTAGGGTAAATACATCACTATCTCCATTTTACAGATGACTTAACTGAGGCACAGAAACATTAAAAACTTGTGAAAGGATACACAGGGTTAAGAATTAAAGGCAAGATATGAACCTTGGAAGTCTAGTTCTAAAATCCAGGCTCTTAAGCACTATACTATTCTGTCTCCCTGGTTTTAATTTTATGAGATTCTGCCAAATTGGTTTTCGGTGTTTTTAATTTGTTTTTCTTTCTGACATCTGTAAATGGTATTTTATTATGTATTTATGTGTTTTTTTGTTTATGTATTTTTGGAATCATCCTTTTTCTACAGTACTTTTAGCTACTAACGCAAAATGCTTCTAACTATGGTGCTTATCAATTAATTAAGGTTTCAGGAAATTAAAAGAAAACTATCTTCACTCACTGGTTAAAGTTGAGAAGAATTTGGATTTCTTTTAAAATCACTATTCCTCCACCCCAAAAAAAGATTTCAGTCAAAAAACAAAAGGGAGAATAGTGATTGAAGGTTAGCACATACCTCCACTTGAACCATCAGGCATCTCTGTCGCCTTAGCTTGACAACATAACCATACACGTCTACTTTGTTTTCTGCTTCCAGACCTTCTAGCATGGCATCAATTCCGATATAAGTGCCTGTGCGTCCAACACCAGCACTGACAAAACAAGCAAACAAAGGCATGATTGTGGCGGGGAAATGAATGGAAAAGCTGACGGGATGAAGCAGAGGAAAGAATATGTTTCTCCTCACAGACTGTTTCCCAAAACAGCAATTGCCAAAGGGAAGGATGTCCCTAACAGCCCCCAAGGCAAGGATTGGAGCAGCCCTGGCGCCCTCGGTGGGACGTCATTTACCTGCAGTGCACCACAATGGGGCCGCTGAAGAAGTTGCTGAAAGCGTTCACTCTCCTTCGCAGCTTGAGAAGCAGGTGAGGATCCTCAGGCACGCCATGGTCTGGCCAGCTGGTGAACTGGATGTGAGTCACCTCTCTCCCGGTGGCCTTCTCTTTTTTCTAGGCAAGAGATAATATTTTTTTTGAGATTTTTTTTTTCAAAGCAAACAACCCAACAAATAAGTGGAAGGGGGGACCAGTACCAAAAACTCCTCATGCAAGTTTTTCAGCCATAATAACATTTTCCTTTCCAATGAATAACCAGTAGTTGAGACGTCATGCAAGGTTGGCATGCACTAACCAGTAAACAATAACTTACCAGTAAGGGAAGTAAGGTATGGTAAGCTAGCTAAAGCTGCTCGGAACTTTCATGCTGCCATGCCAACAACAAACAACAAAAACAAACACACACACCAAAAAAAAAAATGGGGGTGTGGGTGGTGGAAAAAGATATAAAGCCAAGACCATTCTCACAGCTGTTTGAAATAATTCCGCTTCGTAGGCCAGCACATTTTCTTCATGTGAAGAAAGTCTGATAAATTGTTCGGTTAATGCTATATTTCTTAGGCTGTCTTATATTAGAAATGTCAGCTCAGACTGTAGGGAGACAACTGAGGAAAGTCAGCCCCAGACTATGGCTCATATTTGTCCCAACTTCAAGGTAACCACTACAAGATGAGTAATTCATACTTCTCTGAGCTGGTAGAAGAAGAACCACCTACATTTAGATAGCAGAAGAAACAACAAAACTTGGTTGGTTGTAATTTTCTGATAGGAAATAATTATGTTATTGAAGAATAGTAAGAGACCAATTAATGTAACCAGATCTACATATAACCCATATATATGGACTGGGGGGGTCTCCTGCCTAAGTCCATCATGTATTTTACCATCAACTGTTGGTGGTGGAACCATTGTCCCACAGCCCTCTGTGGGCACAGTAGTTAGTAATGCCATGGGAGCCTTAGAAAGCCTTGGAAGAAATACACAACTGGTGGGGGTATTTTTTCCATCTTTAACCAGCTTTAAGATATAGTCACATGCCATAAAATTCATTCATTTAAATGATAAAATGTTTTATTATATTCCCAGAGTTGTAAAAGCCTCACCACTATTGAATTACAGGACATTTTTACTATCCCTCAAAAGAAACCCTCCTCCTGTTTCACCTCCCTCAGTTCCAAGCAATCCTAATCAATGTTCTGTCTCCATAAATTTGCCTCTTCAAGACTTTTCATAAAAATGGAATCCTAGGGGTTGCCTGGATGGCTCAGCCTTGATCTCAGCTCGGGTCTTGATCTCAGGGTTGTGAGTTCAAGCCCTACATAGGACTCCTGCTGGGCATGGAGCCTACTTAAAAAATACATTAAAAAATAAAATAAAATAAAATAACCAAATGGAATCCCGTAACATGTGTGAGGGCCTCCATTTTAACTATTATCTAAGGCCACGCTGACAGTTTTCTTTTCCAAACTAAACATTTTATCTTTACTACATAGTTAAAACTTTGTATTTCTTATAGTAGTCGCTAATTGTGCCATTTGTTTTTTGTTTTTGGTGTGAAAAGGTGGTTTTATTAAAGCACAGGGACAAGACCTGCGGACAGAAAGAGCTCTCTACTTGTGCCATTTGTATAAGTATTCTTTCCATAATGGTAATAGACTGATTGAGAAAAGGACCATTTTATCATTCATTAATTCAATCATTTATTCAACACAGTTAATGAGCTCTTTTCTTTATATGTCAAGAGTCACATCATTACAAATATACATGTGTATATATATGTATTTTCATTTTTTTTAAGAAACGGAGACTGGGGTGAGAGGAAGAGGAAGAGAGACTCTTAAGCAGGCTCCATGCCCAGTGCAGGGCTTGATCCCACAACCCTGAGATCATGACCTGAGCCAAAATCAAGAGTTGAATGCTTAACCGACTGAGCCACTCAGGTGCCCCTACAGATACTTTTGATATGACTTGGACAAATAACTACCTTCACCAGTGATTGAACTTGACCCTGTTGGCTTGTGTTATTGTTCTAAGGCAACCCCTCCTCCTGTAGTTGTTAAAAATATTTTTTCTTAGATATAATTTCTTACACTTAATTTCATTCCATAACTGTATTTTTAGACAACCAATATGAAAATAAAAATTATGCAAAAAAACAAACTCACATTTGTAATGTTCAACTTCTGAATGATATAATCTGGACATCTTTTGTGCTCGGTGATCTTTACAATGACATCTCCAAAAGCCCGTGTGCCCTCT
Source organism: Ursus americanus (assembly GCF_024610735.1). Classification (NCBI taxonomy): domain Eukaryota; kingdom Metazoa; phylum Chordata; class Mammalia; order Carnivora; family Ursidae; genus Ursus; species Ursus americanus. The sequence goes on from NC_142128.1 coordinate 71,356,896, forward strand.
TCCATTGATGGCCAGTATTCAGCACACTTGTTCTATATTTCAAAAAATATTAATGATTTTGGTTTGTCATTTAAACAAATTTGTTCATTGAAATTCTTTAAAAAACAAAACAAACAAAATTATTCATCTGAAATTCTCAAACCTTTTGTGTGTTCCCCTTTAAGCACATATACACTTTAAGCTGTGATGCTTGAAATGTATTCCATTTCCCACTAACATGTCCTGAAAGATTTCGTCATACTACCTAGCAGAAGGATGATCTTCCCAGGCTTAGCCGCATATTAAAAAGGGATGTGCTCCATTGTCAGCAGACATAATGTGGTTGCATGCGGTTAATTTCAGGCTGGAGGATAGGGAGGCTTTCACGCTTCCTAAAGTCTTATTACATGAATTACCACCTATCTGCCCAAGGACAGTTTTGTTCTAAGTATTCACGAGTACTTGTGAAATCAGCACACTGAAATGCACTAAACTTACAATAATACTGCAAAGAAATCAGAATCAAATATAAGTCCAGCAATTAAGCAGAAACACTTAAACTTTATTCATATATACATATATTTAGGTATGTACATACTTTATTTTTCTACATGTATGAAAAGTTTAAATCAAGTGTTACACTAATTAAAATAGAGAACTGTCTCTTTTTGTCATCAAGCACATATATGTGGGGTTTTTTTAAATGAGAGTCAACAGTCTTTTTTCCTTACCCCAATCTTCACCCTATGACTCTTACCCTGTTCCCTTCTTCACATCGAGTGACCATGACAATGACTGTGGCTTTCTGTTCCCAGATCATCCTCCAGAAATCATCAACAGTTTCATCCCTGGGACCTAGGAGATAAATAAATACAAACTGATAAATATCCTCTTAAAAGTGCTACAAAACAATTTTAAAAAAAGAATGTTAGACTATCAGATAAATTACCTTGTGCAGCAATGTATTTCCTGGGTTCTTTGAAGCCCTGTTCGAAACACACACAAAGGCATATCATCTACTGAACACTCAATTATTCATTTACATGCAAAATTGTGAGTTAAAAAAAGTTGATTTAGATCCACTATTTCTTGGTTGTGGATTTCTCTGAACATTTTCAAATTATAAGGGGGATTTTATTAACTCACAGTCACCCATTAAACTGTGCCAAACTTGTTAGCATTTACAAACAATAGTCATGGCTTTCATGTGTCTTTGCTATACACCAAAAGCAATTTTAGAAACTAGATTTCAGGGGCGCCTGGGTGGCACAGCGGTTAAGCGTCTGCCTTTGGCTCAGGGCGTGATCCCGGCGTTCTGGGATCGAGCCCCACATCGGGCTCCTCTGCTGGGAGCCTGCTTCTTCCTCTCCCACTCCCCCTGCCTGTGTTCCCTCTCTCGCTGGCTGTCTCTATCTCTGTCGAATAAATAAATAAAATCTTTAAAAAAAAAAAAACTAGATTTCATCCTCATCTGGGATGGTGCAGCAATGTACAAAAGTAATCCAAACATTCTTATATTTTATGTCCTGCCAATCCTTACAACACCATCTGTTACAATTTAAACCTTTGTACAAACCACGCAGTTGCTTTTGGGATTCTTACTCAAATTCTTTCAATAAATCATTCTGAGGTGATCCCCACACTTCTACCTTTTAACTAGCGCTAGGATAGACCGCAAATTCCCTAGACTCCTTCTCTGCCATTGTAGATAAGAGATACAATAACTTTCATTTCATCACCTACCATGTCTGCTTTTCCCACTCCTATGACCGAAGCAAAGAAGAGTACAAAGGCAGATAAGATATTGTGCTAATTTCTTCCAAATTATCCCATAGTCCTTAAATTCACCTCAGCAATCAGAGAAGCCCTTCAGAGAGATAAACTTTGCCGATTTGATGAAATATAGTTACATGGGCCACAAAAATTCAGGATTAATATCAGTAACTTCTTGAAACTTCTATCTCATGACATAGTGTTATTCATACATTAACTTATTTAACACTTATTTATTGAGAGACTACAATATGCCAAGTAACTATCCAAAAGCTGAAGACATACTTTTCAGAAGCTCCCAGCTCTGGTGGAGAAAAATAAGTATAACTCAATACCATAATTACAATATGTATTTGAATAGAAATTATGAGGTTTTTCTCAGAGACTACCTAAATCCTTATAAAATCTGCCCTCACCTTTCACCTCTACAGCGAGCATGGTATACATGGTCAGGGCAAATGTGGGGTTCTTATGAGAAATACATACATAGATCATTTAGCCTAATATCCAGCACATAGTATGTACCAGAATATTTTAATTATTAGTATCATTTTTTTGGTAGAGGAAAATTCTATAATATACCTAGTACCAATAACAAATAATAAACAACTATTCTTGCTGATATTAATGTTGTTTATCTCAGTGACATTACGGGTTTATTTCAAACAGTTTCTAATAATATTTCTAAAATTTTGTCATGACAAAGACGGAACTGAATGAAATGCATAGATACAAGAAAAATGAAAATGATCAGTGGCAAAACAACGAAGATATAAAATAATCTGGCCGATATGCACTTTTACTCACATCAATATAGCTGGCATTTATATAATTTGACCCTGCATCCCCATTTATATCAGAGAGTTCAACACGGTTATAATCATCTGTTCAAAGAAAAGAAACATAAGTAAGTGAAATAATTAATAATCAAGTAGCCTAAACATATGGAAATCCAATTCTCAATGAGTACTTACAAGGAAGGATGTCAACATAGCGGTTTTTATTCTGGTTAAAGGGTTTTCGAGCATCCTTGATAGAAAACTTGCTGAACACCCGTGGAATGCTCTGAAAGACATGAAGATCCTTTGGGTCACAGCAGATTCAAGAACAATAGTTTTCCCCTTGCCACTTGTCATTTTGAGCAAAGGAGACATCCTATAACATATGTGCTTTGGGCTGATAAGCAAGCCATGTCTGGTAATTGAAATTAACATTATTAGAAATTATGCAAAAAAAAACCCACCTAAAAAATGAATGATGGGCAACTTTGAGAATAAAACCCATGAGTGAGAGCAAATTCAGCATTAATTACCGCTTTAAAATTAATTTAAAACACACACTTGGATATTTGTCTAGACTACAAGTTCAAAACTGGACAAATATGTTTTGTGACACAACTTCGTAACTGATAATGATACAATGAAGAATTATTTTGAAATATTTACTAGTTCCATGACTATAAGTCTCTCCTCTGTTCTATAAATGTGGTAATAATGTCTGCTCTATGTTGCAGTGTGATGTGGGGTAAACTACAAAGGCAGATAGTTATATGGAATGATCTTGATAATTGAGTAAATTTCTCATTCTATATCAAGAGGAGCACACACCTGAAACTCAGCCAGAAAAAGTCTTCCTTCATCAGCAATCTTCCTCTTATAAGTTTCCAACAAAACATCTGCATGGATTGGCTCCACAGTCATCAGTTGTTTTTCATCATCTTTAAATATATTAAGAATTCATGACCTGGGTTATGTCTATCTTTCAGGTGTCCATATAAATTTCATCCAATTTGTAGCCTGGGTTAACCCTTAGTTCCTTTCCACCTTACACATATTCTATCTGGAAAATCTCACTCACCTACAAAGATTCACCTATAAACCCATGACTTCTACATGTTGTGCTCCAGCCCTCTTCTGAGCTTTATATTAACCTTTCAGACTATCTCCCAGATTTTCCATACAGTTATCTCACATGTACGTCAAAGGCAAAATGATCAAAGTAAAAATCATGTTTCCTTGACTCTAGTATTTCAAACCTCAGTAAACAGGATCACCATTCACAAAGTAATTTAAGACTGAAACTTTCACGTGATCCAAGATTTCCCCCTCCAGCTCCATATCCAAGTAAGTCACTGGGTGCTTTCGATCCCTTCTGCCAGCGGTCAGGTGCAGGCAGTCCTCCTCATCCATGTAACTACATCCTCCGAACTCCTCTCTTTGTCTCTAGTTTTTCCTCATGCTGACTTAGCTCTTAAACTGCCCCAAAATAAGTCTTCTGAAATACAAACATGAGCATGTAACTCTACTTGTTAAAAAATTATAACACCATTATTAGTGTTCCATTGTCTAAATCTAAAGTTTGAATACTTAATGTAATGTAACAATTGCTATACTTATGTATACGTATTATAGCTATTATTTTTTTCCTTTTTCCTTTTTTTAAGTTATTATGAAATTTGGTAAACATACAAATAAGAGAATATGATTAATACCCTGATACTCAGGACTCCACCTTATTCAATATTCCCTTTACACTAAGCTATGAACAAGTTGTGCTTATCTGTTATGCCTCCAGGATATGAAACACATTATATACTATCTTTTTTTAATAACTTCATAAGGAGTAAAAATACATATTAACCATAAAGAGCTATAGCTGTATATGTCTCCTGAAAAACAATGGTTTCAAAAGAATAAGAGAATGTAAACTATCACACATGTAAAAAATGTTTCTTCTATTCATTTTAATGTTCTCTGTTTATCAGGTGAAGAAAGAAGATGTCTATTAGGGTTGCACATTTTTCTTATTGTCTGTGAAAATTTTCTATCCAAATACTCTTATCAAATTAGCCACGTGCAGTTGCTTCTTTGGGTTGTTGGGAATCTCTGATTTTCATTCATTCTGAACTTAGGGCCACCTTTGAGGTTTTATTGAGTTTGGGTAAGTTCTAAGTCATGCAAATGGACAATTAGTATCAACTTTGGGATAAAATGCTTCTTTGACACTTTCCAGTCTGCCTTGACACCTTGAAATTGATTCCCCTTCTCTGCTCAGGGGCTCGTTACTCTTGGCTCTTCATTCTTCCCTCAGTCTATCAAAACTAATTTTCAAAACATTTTACCTAATTCATGCATGTATTCATTGACATGTTTTGAATTCCAAACACTCAGGAACTAGGGATAGAGCAGTGAAATGAGAGAGAAAAATCTCCCGATCTTCATATCCCTAGCTTACATTCTAGTGAGGGAAAGAGAGTTAACAAACAAATAAAATATATAATACAACATCAGGAAGTGATAGATTTTGCAACGGAAAATAAAGTCAAGGAGCTCCAAAGAACCAACCCTAACACCTTTGCTTACTGATTTGGTACCTGCTCTTACAGAGGGAAAGCCTTCAGAGACAAGTTAAAATAAGGCAGAGGAGTTCTTAAATTTTTTCTGCTTGAATATGAGTAAAAAAATCATTTTCTTTATTGTAAATATAGTTTCAATCTTTATTTCCATCCCCTTTTACCAGATCAAAAATCACATTTCAAAAATTAAAGAAATAATGTGTAAGTTGAAAAAGAAGAGAAAAAATGGAATTCCTTTTTCTCTCCTAAGTCAAATTGCATTTTTTCGTCACGCCCATAAATGAGCCTTTAGGGGAAAAGCCACCATCCCACCCTTGCAGAGACCTGACCACACTTACTGCCTCTTCCTGTATGACACCTTCCATCTGTTCTTCCATCCACCACTCTCTCATTTGTTGATCTAATGTCTCCCCACAATCTTAGAAGACCCAGATATCTGCCCTTCCTACTCATAGTCTTGTACCTTTCCATAGAACCATACACATTCAATCACTATGCCATTTACCAAATTGCTGTCATATTTGTTGATATTTCTGTCTTCTTCTATTAAATTTTAAATCCCTTAAAAGCAGAGTGGCCTGTCACTGCCACGTTTTCAGTGCTGGTACAATATTTGGCATATACTAGGAAATTCATAGTACTTACTGATCTAGTAAATATAATTTGTGTATAATTTATATATATATTCCCTATATATCTATCTATATCTATATATAGAGAGAGAGAATAAACGAATTTAAGTTTCATCACTGTATCAACAGAGGAGGTCCAGATTATATTTTTTGAAATATTGAATTCTTATTTAAAATGAATGGATTCAAATATGAAGGGGATATTCACCAGTAAAAAATATGTATACTTACCCCTTTCAACAAGTATAACCTCTTCTTCCATATTGCTGTGAAAATAAGAAATGTAAGTTTATGTATCTTTTAAGAAACATAGCGTTCAGTTGGGATTCTATTTATATTTAATGAATGATTAAAGGAACGAGGGAATGGTGGCAGCGAGGATAAAGAGGAAAAGAGAGGAGGAAGAGAGAAGAGGGGAAGGAAGGGGGAAAGAGAAAAGAGCATGGCAGGGGAGGGAGGAAAGAATGAAGGAAAGGAGATGGAGGAAAGAGAGAGGAGTAAAGAAAAAGTAAGGGAGGAAGAAACCAACCAAGAGTTGTCTGCTAAACTCTGTTAAGTGACTAAATAATTTTATTTTAAAATTCTTGTTTTTTGTAAAGTGTAGTTGTTCCTGGGAAAAGGAATATATATAATTCCTTAGATAGTTCTCTTTCCTTTCTGTCTTTATCATTTCTAGATCCCTCTGACCTAATTTGTACTAGAAAAATAAATATCTATTTGTTTCACTGGTTATTAGTTTTAAAAATCATAACATTATTTATTGGTAAGTGTAGAAAATATTAGTATTTAAACTGAGAAGACCACGCTAAGTTTTTGATCAAAAGTTCACTGATGAATTGGACTTCATGCTACTTCTCCTTCTTTACTTAACTGGTTCTAAACTTACCCCTTAGATGGGTACTTCCATCATTATTACTATTATTTTTCACTTTGAAATCAACTCTTACCTGGACCTCTTGTTGCGCAGGTCATAGATTTTATAGAGAACAACGAGCAGGGCTAAGAATGTCACAATGATCAGAAACACCAGAAATATAATCAATGCTTTAGAATTATCTAGAAATGAAAAATAACACATGAAGAAAGCTTATTATATCAAATATTTTGCTGTGTTCTTGAATATCACCTTTAAAGTAATTTCATTTTAACACGCTCATTTCTTTTGAGGCTTTCAAAAAATTTTTAAAGGAGACCAAATACAGTATGTTCTTGATTTTTGTGTATTTTGCCTATATTATTCAAAACAAATAAAAACACCTAATATTTTAAGGGAACAATTAGAATATAGAAGAGAAACTCTCTTTTCCTTTCACAAAATCCTGTTCCTTTATGAAACACTATCATTTAGGCTTAATTCTCTTTCTTTCAGTCACTCCATTTTGAAGGGACAAGAGAGGTAATTTAGTTTTCACAAATCTCAGATAAAAACTCATATAGCTTAACTTTTGTGCAGAAGTGGATAACCTTCCAAAAAGTTCAGAAAGGCTTCTGCCCCACACAGATAAAATTTCTCACCTGCTCACTAAGGTATAAAATCAATTAACCAAGAGACAAAAATTATTTCATTCTACCATTAGGATTACTTATCCTGATGTAAATTTTCACCAAAGTTTAACATGAAATCATGCCCTTCCTTGGAGAAAAGGCAGAGAAAAGAGAATGTTAGAGGAGAACACAGGTAGCAACCTCTTTGACCTCAGCCATAGCAACTTCTTACTAGACACATCACCAGAGCCAAGAGAAACAAAAGCAAAAATGAACTATTGGGACTTCATCAAGATAAAAATCTTCTACACAGCAAAGGAAACAATCAACAAAACTAAAAGGCAGTCTATGGAAAAGGAGAAGATATTTGCCAATGACAAACCTGATAAAGGGTCAGTATCCAAAATCTATAAAGAACTTCTCAAATTCAACACCCCAAAAACAAATAATCCATCTAAGAAATGGACAGAAGGCATATATAGACATTTTTCCAAAGAAGGCAACCAGATGGCTAGTAGACACATGAAAAGATGCTCAACATCATTCATCATCATGGAAATATAAGTTAAAACCACGATGAGATATCACGTCACACCTGTCAGAATGACTATAAAATTAACAACACGGGAAACAACAGATGTTGGTGAGGGTGCGGAGAAAGAGGAACCCTCATGCACTGTTGGTGGGAATGCAAACTGGTGTAGCCACTCTGGAGAACAGTATGGAATTTCCTCAAAAAGCTAAAATAGAACTACCCTACCACCCAGCAATTGCACTACTAAGTATTTACCCGAAGGAAACAAAAATACAGATTTGAAGGGGTACATGCACCCTGATGTTTATAGCAGCATTATCAACAATACCTAAACTACGGAAAGATTCCATGTGTCACTGATATGATAAATGGATAAAGAAGATGTGGTATATATATGCAATGGAATATTACTCAGCCATCAAAAAGAATAAAATTTCGCCATCTGCAATGACGTGGTTGGAGCTAGAGTGCTAAGTGAAATAAGTCAGAGAAAGACAAATACCATATGATTTCACTCATATGTGCAATTTAAGAAATAAACAGATGAACATAGGGGAAGGGAAGGAAAAATAAAATAAGGTAAAAACAGAGACAGAGGCAAACCATAAGAGACTCTTAACTATAGAGGACAAACTGAGGGTTGCTAAGAGGGAGGTGAGTGGTGGGATGGGCTAAATGGGTGATGGGAATTAAGGAGGGCACTTGTTGTGATGAGCACTGGGTATTATATGTAAGTGATGAATTAGTAAGTTCTACTCCTGAAAACAGTACTATGCTATATGTTAACTAACTTGCACAAATTTTTAAAAAGTAAAAAATAGATGTTATCAAAGTAAATAATAAAGTAAAATTTTATTTAAATAAACGTAGAAAAAAATAATACAACGTATCTCCTCAGTCAACAGGCCCTCTAAGGATCACAGAACTTTTTTTTTTTTTAAGATTTTATTTAAATAAATAAATAAATAAAATATTTGACAGAGATAGGGACAGCCAGCGAGAGAGGGAACACAAGCAGGGGGAGTGGGAGAGGAAGAAGCAGGCTCCCAGCGGAAGAGCCTGACGTGGGGCACGATCCCAGAACTCCGGGATCACGCTCTGAGCCGAAGGCAGACACTTAACGACTGAGCCACCCAGGCGCCCCAGGATCACAGAACTTCTAACCAACTTTTCCTATTGTCTCACTATGGCTTTGATCAGACTGCTGATAAGAACCAAACTCTCAAGGAAACCCTCAACAAGATAGAGGGATTCCAAAATAATAAACTGATTTACAATTTCCAATATGTGACTAACGGGAGCTCCAAAAGGACTACAGGGGGAAAAAATGGAGCAAAGAAAATGAAATGAAATGAAATGAAATAATGAAATGAAATGAAATGAAATTGAATGAAATGAAATGAAATGAAATGAAATGAAATGAAATGAAAAAAAGCAATGCAAGACCAAGAATAAAGAGGAAACCATAAAAGTTTCAGAGAACAAAAATACGGAAATATAGAAAAAGAAGGAGAAATGGGATGGCATTAGAAAGTTTGCTGGATGCAGGAGAACAAAACAGAAATACTTCTTCAATTCTAGATTTTTTAACTTAGAATTCTATGCCAGGTCAGAATATTGATCAAGTTCCAGGGTCGAATCAGGAATTGCATGTTTATACGTGCAAGAGTTAGAATATTTTCTTCTAGAGAATAAACACCCGTAAATTTTTTTAAAAAATGAGATTCAGATGTAGCAATTCTAAAAGAGGAGACTAATGAAGAAAAATTTTACGACAGTAGCTGAGCTGTACAGCGAGGGCGTTCAAATCAGTATAGGAAGAAAGGGGCCCCAGGAGTCATGTGGAATGATGTCAAAATACAGTTGAGGAAATCTTACGCCAGGGAAGCTCAGCAATCCTTTTCTAGTAGGTGTATTCTTGGCAAGTCCCAACCCGAGACCTCCCCTGGAGAAGATGTCACTATTAAAAGTCATTGTAACTATATATCGGCTAACTGAATTTAAATTTTTTTAAAAATGTCGTATTATTTATCTCTAATGAAAATGCCATTGGGAGCAAAAAGTCAATAAAACTTTCTCTGTGTTATGGAAAAAGGACCATGGGATAACTCTCTAAGCTCCACCGACATGGAAATCTGAGAAAAGCGAGATATTAGCTGTGTTCCTAGGCAACATTGCTAATGGTGAAAATGATCCCCTGATTGCTAAACTGCATCTGGACCGGGAGGTTTCTGTACGAACTACATGGTCCTGGCGGAAACCCTAGCTTTAGGCTTCCCTGAGCGGAGTAACCCAGGGCACATCTCAGATCTGGCCCCATCCCTGTTGGCACGTCTGGAAGCTATGCCTCTGGAACTATTCTAAGAGATACTGGTTCCTTTCTCAACCTGGGGCTTCTAAGCCAGGGCAGCGCCCACCCGCACGCACGCCCTCTGATTCTCTTCATCTCCCTCGCCTCTGGGAGGGCCCCAGAATGGTTCTCCGTCTGCCATGCGCACTGCTACCGCCATTGCGGCTGCCAGCCTCCCTCGCTGGCACCTTCTGCTTCCTGTTCTGCGTCTCTCTGAGTGAAGCGGCCTCACTCTGGCCTATTAAGACGTGAGTGTGAAATGTCCCGTTGAGTCTGTGACCCCCCGAGAGTAGGTGCTACAGCTATAAGCTTGGGGGGAAAATAATTCAATCAAGCTGTTTTTATTGTAAAGAATTATAAAAGAAAAGTACTTATGTGGAAATAAAATCAGAGCTTTCTGGCTGAATTTGGTGGGCATTTCATATTGAGAGCTTTTAGTTTAAACCTCTGAGCATCAAGAACTAAAACTGTACATGAGCCTTAGGAAAGCAGCTTGGAACATGAGATTTTACACCTTTCCTCTTTTCAAAGACTTCGGAAAATAAGGCATTAGTCACTGCGCAGATGCATATGTGTGTGAGAGATTGAGACTGAGATGCTGCAATGATAGCATCAGAAACTGCCTATGATTGATAACACGACACAGAGATTCAGGTAATTTAATTTAATTTATAAGCCAACAAGCAGAGAAACTTAAAACAATGAACTAAGTCCTCTCTCTCCATAGGATCAGATCAATGGGCAATGCTAATAACTCTAGAAAGAGTAGCAGCCAATATTCTTGACATATATGGTGGGAACTATAAGGAGAACTGAAAATAGAAATGGGGAAAAGTGGTCGTCCCTGGGAGCAGGACAGTGAGTGGGGAGTGGTGACAGGTACCTGTTATTTTCATTATTATGACGACATTTAAAATTAAATGATTTTTTCTATCTGCAACTTTATTTTGATTAAGATATTTAAAATATTAATCACAAAAAATTCAATAACCACATTGTTATTAAGCAATGCTTATCTTAGCTTTAGTGAGGTAAATCAGAACAGCTTTGTATCTAACACCTGCTTCTACCAAACTTACCTTGGAAGGACAGAATAAGATAAAATAAGTAACAATCTCTAAAGCAGTACACAAAGCAAACATGTCGTGTTAACAAACACGAAAAAGTGTCATAAACCTAATCATAATTTAAGTCTATACAGATAAATCTTCCTATGAATTATTTTACGAGATCAATGATCCTTTAATAATTGAATTTCCTAATTGAATTTAAAATATTGTATTTTACAGAGAAAAAACTGATGGTTGCCAGAGGGAAGGGGTGGGAGGATTGGCAAAATGCGTGAAGGGGAGTGGAAGGTACAGGCTTCTAGTCATGGAATGAATAAGTCACAGGAATAAAAGGTACAGCATAGGGAATATGGACAGTGATATTATAAAAGCATTGTATGGTGCTAGATGGTAGCTACACTTGGGGGGAACATAAGTTAAAGAGAAGTTAAGTCACTCTGTTGTATACCTGAAACTAACGTAATATTGTGTGTCAACTACACTTAAATAAAAAATTAAAAATAGAATAAAATATAATATTTTAATATGAGGTTCACCTATACATGTTTTTTCAGACAACTTAAAATATTATGTTTATGGAAAACATATAAACATTTAATAATTAAATATAAATATGAATGTAAAATAATAAAGCTTTGTAAGTATTAATATATATATTAATATAAAAGTAGTATAATAAATAGCCATGTAATGACTTACAAGATGTTGATTGAGAAACACTTTCTGGAACTCCAGCATAGTGCCCATTGTGATAATAGACCTGAATTTTAGTAATAAAAGAGAAAATAGCTTGTAATGTAATAGTTTGTAATAGTAATGTAAATTTATCTATCATAATGTAACATTATTTCTCATTTGATGATAATTTAAAATACACAGGTTAATGATAATTTAAAGTTGAAACTTCAAGATTAGGTCTATATTTTATCAAAATTTTTTAAAAGAAAATATTTAACAGTGAAAAAGACAAAGTAATCTTAGCCTATTTAGCAATAATAGTAGTACTAATAACAATAGTATAATTAGCAAGAATAAGTGAAACTGGAGGAATAAAATCCAACACATCAAAATATTCAAAGCTTAAAGTTAAAATTCCCTGTTGATAGGCTAATATCTTTAGATTTTATTTAAAATCTAATATCTTAAGATTTTATTTAAAAGGGAAACTCTACCATATATAAGAATTATACATAAGATGCACATACAATTTGTAAAAGTAAATAGAAACAATATAAGAATCACAGTATTTATAATAAAGTGATATTTAGTTCACAAGGGTTAAAATGATAAAGATTGATACTCCCAAGTGATACAGGGTAAAATCTACAGTGTTGACCTAACTAGCATAACTACCTATGTCTTAAAATATCAGATGCAAATAAAATCGAAACAATTAAGATATACAAGGGAAACTGACAGGAGCAAGAAAGCAATAAGAGGCTTTGGCAAAAACAATTTTAAGTAAAAATAAATCTGAATAATATCATAAAAAAGATAAACATGATAAATTTAGAAAATATTACCTAAATTTTTACCCTTCAGAGGATATATAATTTCCCCAGTACTCACAGAATATTTATAAACATTCATTATACAGTGAACTGTAAAAAATACTCTATAAATTCCCCAAAGCAGAAATTATAAAAGCTAATTATCTTTTAGAAGCTAATAATAACAATAAAAATTCAAGCACCAGAAATGTAAAAACACTCACTTTGAAAACAAATTAAATATGCTTTCCAACTGCAATTATAAATTCTTTGGAAATTATCAATAATAACATTCTACTTTAAAAATCCACTCTTTAAATATTATGTCAGTCATTGAAAAATCAATAATAACACAGACATAGGATACAGTCAAAATTTTATGAAAGGACAATTCATAGCTTTAATTTTTCTTTTCTTTCTTTCTTTTTTTGGATAATTAAAAATAAACAAATGGACAAAACACTTTCAATCCCAAATTACCAGAAGACCATAAAAATAAGTCTCTAAAAAATAAAAGTAATAAATTAACAATGATAAAAACAACTTTATTTATCTATTAACCAGAGATCACAATGATGAATAAAGCTAAAATGATTGGTCCCTTGTGATGGGATAAATGTTGTAGGGGATACAGAAAGAAACACATGAAATATGGTACATACACTGAAGAAAACAAGAGAAAATTTTGGAAGGATGGGAAAAAGGAAAAGAATGGATAACTAAATAATTATATACCAATTTGAATTTGAAGGTTGTATTTTAATATGATGTTTACCTATAATTTTCCAGAATAACTTATATTGACAAATGGGAGAAGAAAATTCTGGAAAGAGAGAAGAGCACCAGGTAAAGTACCTATAGAGATGTGCCTGAGAAACTGAAAAGAAATGGAGCTTACTGCGTGCTGGAAAAGTAATGGGAGGTGAAGTATAATGTATATGGTATGTGATAACAAAATTTTTCTTTCATATGGACTGTTCTTTGGAAAAAATGTAGTGTAAAATATCTGAAAAGAACAATAATGGAAGAAAATGTAAATGGTTCAGAAAGAAAGAATTCCTGTGTGTTAAAAGGATTAAAACAGACTTCAGAAAACAAACCGTTCCTGTACTATTTAGAGCTACAAAGCGTAGAAAAACAGGAAATGTGTCCAACGTGCTTTATCAGGTTAGCACAACCTTTATATCAAAATATAATAAGAATGATGCATGCCCAAAGCTATACCAAAAGTCTATGCCCACAACTTCTGCCCACTTGTTAAATGATCTCATATGAATGTCTATTCATAAAGACAAAAAATTTGAGGTGCTTGGGTTGCTTGGTTGGTTAAGCGTCTACCTTCAGCTCAGGTCATGGTCCCGGGGTCCTGGGATTGACCCCCACTTTGGGCTCCTTGCTCAATGGGGAGTCTGCTTCTCCCTCTCCCTTTGACCCTTTCCCCTGCTCATGTTCTCTCATACTCACTCTCTCTCTCAAATAAATAAATGAAATCTTTTTTAAAAAAAGACTTGTATTTCCCTGATTGCTAGTGATGTTGAGCATAAAAAAAAAGACTTAAAAAATGAAGCCATTGAATTCAATAATACTTTCAAAGAATAATACACAATGACAGAGCAAGATTTTTTCTTGGAACGTGACATGGATTAGCATTACAAAACGTATAGGTATAATGCACCATATAAACAAATCACATCATGTCATCACAACCATGGCATCATCTAATATAGTGTAATAAAAACATTTGATAAAGTCCAACCTATGTCTCTGATAAAACAAACAAATGACAAGAAAGGTAAGAAATGTTATATATTCATATACATAATAAAATATGCTGTATATATATAAAAGGTTATATATTTATATGTATTATAATATATAAACGTATTTAAGTGATAAAGAATATGAAGCCAATTGTCAACATATATTGAACAGTAGACTACTGACTGTTGAAATTTCCATTAAATCAGAAATAAAACTGATAAATTTGACTGACTAAAAATAAAAGGAAAAATTGTATATGACTTAAAATGTTATAAATAAAATTAAAAAAGCAAACTGCGAAGTGGAAACAAATCTTGAGACTCATATGACAAGGAGTTTAATATCATTAATATCCAGAAACTTCCCCAAATAAAACTGGGCAAAGGAAGTAAAGAGTATGTTACCACAAGAGCAAAAACAGCAACAACAAGAACTATGTTTATCTTCAACAGTAAATAAAGAAACCCCATTAACACAAAAAGAGAAGTCGATACTGTATTTCACCTACTAAACATCAAAGAAAAAGAAGGGTATGCCCCGTATTGGTGAGAATATCACGAGCAGTCACTTCATATACTGTTATGGGAAGGGTAATTTGGTAACTTACCCAATAAATAAATAAATAAATAAATATGTAAATACACATATACATTTTTACATATATATACATATATATATACACACATACCTATATGTATCACAAAAACTCTTAAAATACATGTAAATTCCTTTTGACCCAATACATTTATTTCCAGGAATTTACTTAAACAGAAATGATTAAAGACACATTCAAAGATTTTGCTATTTACCAGTAAGTGTCTTTATTGATTTTGTTTGTAAGAGATGAAAACAAGCACAGTTAATAGAATGTGATAAAGCTATATGATAGAATCTTATGCAACCATTAAAAATTGCATAGTAGCAGAGTGTTTAACATGGAAAAATGTTCATGACGTAGTGATATATGAAAAACTGTGTGTTCAGAATGTCGATAAATATATATGCTGAATATATATAAATATGCATTGCATGTTAGGGAAGTTGTAAGATATAAGGAAAATATATATTGGTCTCTGCCCTTGGTTCCTGGCACAGAACTCCTGAAACCCTTATAATTTCCCTGGTGATAGGAGTGTCTTACATTCTAACGAGGTGACTGGATGGGCTGCTGGGTGGCTCCTGGATGAAGGCTAGTCATCAGAAAGATAAGGCCATTAGTAAAAGCTTGACCTTTTCAGCTCTGCCCCCGTTCTCTTGAGAAGGTAGAAGGGCTGAAAATGAAGTTTATGATTGATCACGTCTACATGATGAAGCCTCCTTAAAATCTCCAAAGAACAAGGTTTAGGGAGCTATCAGACAAAGGTGAACATACCCACATTAGGAGGGTGACGCACCCCAACTTCATGGGGACAGAAGCTGCTGTACTTGGGGCCTTCTCAGACATCACCCTCATCTGACTGTTCATCTGTATCCTTTATCACATCCTTGAATAAACTGGTAAACGTGAATAATGTTTCCCTGCATTCTGTGAGCCACACAATCAAACCTGAGGAGAGGGTCCTGGGAACACCTGATTTGTGGCCACGTTGGACAGAAATTGAAGATAACCTAGGGACCAACTACTTGGACCTGGCATCTAAAGTGCAATGGGAACAGTCTTGTGGGACTAAGCCCTTCGCTTGTGGACTCTGCCACTATCTCTAGATAGACGGTGTCAGATTTGACTTCAATTGTAGGACACCCAGGTGGTACCACGAAGACTTGCTTGATATGGGGAAAAAGCGCCACACATTTGGTGACCAGAAGTGTCAGAAGTGCAGTGTTTCATGTGAATAGTATAGGAGACTCCCAGAAAAGAACACACAAGAGAAGACTGAACTGACGTTTTCCCCTACAACCAGGACAAAGACTGAGATTTTTCATTTTAGAAAATATTCACAAAATATGATCAGTACGCAGTAAGCTTATAGATGAGTTTTTTAATTCTCCATGTTCACTGGCATTTCCTAATATTCATTTCTACTATTTTCTAACCTCAGTGTACCTATAAAATATTTTGTAATTAAGGAAGTCATGTTAATAAAGATAAAAAGTCAAGGGAAATAAAAAGTTTGACAAAGTAATAATCGACTACATAAAACATTCTGCTTTTTGACACAGAAGCAATAATTCTGTAAGTAAATCATAGTGAAGGTCAAAAATATTCCAACAAAATATTTGCTTGAAACCACTGTTTAAGAACTAGGGATGCAAAGTTTGGAGTCGAACATTGAAGACTTTAAATGTGATTTCATTAGACACAGAGTCTCTCAAGCTCACATGAACACTGGGCTTAATATGATTTAAGTATGACATAACAATCATTAGAATGCATATCAGTACTATAGCGATTATAGAAACTATAATCTTACCACAAAGTCATAGTTTGTTGAATACTGAAGGTGTTTTACAAGAAATTTACAAGATTCTTTTTTTTCAATTTCAATATGACTTCCTCCAGATTTGACTTCTAGAATGTATTCGCCATTATCGGGGCCATTAAGGTTGGCAGGTTGTTGACAAGTCACAAGTATACTATTATCTGACTTCAGTGAAGCATGTAAGCCCGTGACTTTGCTCGGATCTATCAAAATGAAGAAAGATTTGTTACTTTAATCTCTTTGTAAATGCATATTTAAATCACTTGGCAATGTATGTGCACAATATAAATTATTTTAAGTGTTAATTTGGGGGTTATGGATGAGGAAGTTATAATAGTACCTCCATCAAAACGCTGTAACAAAACATCTAAAAATAAACCACTAGTCATTCAATGAATATTAGCATATATGTTGTACTTGAAGTCATGGGGGTTCATGTCATCCCCTAAGGGGAGTATATAGAATTAGAGAATAGAAGGAAAGAGAGGGAGGTGAAGGGGAGGGGAAGAAAGGTGCAGGGAGAAAAGAGAGGATGATATGGGGACCCTGAAGACCTACACACAGTCCAGAACCTCCGTTCTTTTTTTCAGATTTTATTTTTAAGTAATCTCTACACCCAACACGGGACTCAAACTCACAACCCCAAAATCAAGAGTTGCACACTGTACTGACTGAGCCAGCCAGATAGCCCCAGCTTCTCCATTCTTGAGACGCTTCCATTAGCCTAGTGACCACCTACCTGGCTGCTTTCTTCAGGAGCAGCAACAAATTATCTTCTTTTTTTGTGACTTCACAGAAATTTAGGAAAGTAACACAACCATAAAGTTCAAGGATTGGACGTTTGAAACCAGAACCTAAATGACCTTAAATTTCACTAAGAGCATTCTGCATCCAGCCCTGAATGAGACAATTTTTCGTCATGAGTTAGGGTCTCTGGAGCTACAGATACTGCTTTACACAGGGGCGTTTCTTCCTTCCTGACTTAATGGAATTAACATTCACCTCAGAGACAGATCTAGCTTTAGATCTTGGAAACTGCGGACATCACACGGGTGGCAAGAGGCAAATGCCTTTGAAAGGAAACCTCAAATGGAAAATGTGCTATAAAATAAAATAGTAGGTAGTTCAGTGTAACGAAGAGAAGAAAATGCCAATAAAATGTTATGTCTTATAGGATGTTTTGTCAGGTAAGCAGAGGTTAGCAAGTGAATGCTTTGCTTTCAAAGTGAGACATTATTAGGTGGCTGATTGCAGTTAATATTTCTAGATAATAAAGAAACCAATAGATAATACATTTTTATCTAAGTTGATTAGGTACCTAAATTGTCTGAAATCTTAAAAATTGTACCAGTTAATATCCCCTCATGGTTCATTCTTACAATTCTATGATGATATATGAGGTATACAGAGAACCCAGGGTAACGGTTTTTAAATCACTGTATTTTAAATTATTATAAACCCTAGATGTTAACAAATGTGCCACATCAATGTGTTTTCCAAATGAAGCATAAAGGTGGATGGATTGTATACTCAAAAGTTCATACTTTGCTCCTTGCCATTCACAGAAAGAAGCATCAAAGCATAGAACTTACTTGTTGGATTTGTTTTACAGTCACGTCTCTCAACATTTCCGTTACGTTGCACTTTTCCAAGGGTGTAGGCCTTTAATGATACATAGTAACTTGTAAAAGGTGTCAAATTGGTCATTTTATATTGGGTTTTCTCACGCTCCAGATCTTCGCATTTATCATCTCGGGGAAAAAATGTAAACATGTACTAAGTCATTAAAAGTCAGGATTGCCACATCTTTAATTTGGTCTCTACGTTAAATCATTTTGAGCTAACTCCAAACTGAGAGATTGAGAAATACATAAATCCTTGGTGCTCAGAAGTACTGTATATACAATTATCAGCAAATGTATTGAACAAATTCATTTATAATAAATAAACTCAAATATTCAAAAATATCATTTCATATCATTGATATGGAACATAAAATATTTAATAAGTTCAAGCTCATTTGTGAAGGTGGTCTCTTTCCTTTCCGAGAACACACAGCCCACAGTGAATCTTATGAAAGTCTTGAGTTGTATTGTTTTAGAAAGACTATTTTTTAGTGAGCCTTTTTCTAATATGTAAACTTCACACTTTGAACATTGATATTAGCTACTGTTAGGGAGTTTAGGCACAGAATTCTTTTGATAACCAATAACTAGGTCCACTCTACTATCTTAATTTAAGCACTAAGTAATTCAGGAGGGCTGCCCAGTGAGGGAAAACTGCACAATGGCAGAAGAACCCTAGCTGCATGGGCAGAGGAGTGTGACCGAGTCCGTGTAAGGGATAAAAGAAAGCGTTACAAACGAAAGAAGGAGCATTCAGAATGTAGGGACAAGGCTGACTACGACATCAGATTCTGGTCGGGGAGGCATATGGGAGGTAGGACCTTGTTTAAATAGGTTTTGACATTCAAACAGAAAAGTTACCTTTTGTTAAATTGAAAATTCACTAGCCACTATTTTTAAGTAGCCCAGTGGCATCAATCAAGACGTATTAAAGGACAAGCACAATGTCATTAAAGGAAGATTAAAGTTGGCAGCATGGTGCTGTATAGCAGTCACAGTGATAATAGTAATAATAATGATGATGATGATAAAAATAATGAACCGATCACTCTATGTGCCAAACACGATTTTACATGGTGTGAATGAATTAATTAGCCATCACCACAACCCCATAGGTTGGCTCTCTTAGTTTCATCCAATTTTACAGAGGAGAAAACTGAGACATAGAAACATTAAGCAATCAGTCCATGATCTCACAGGAAAGGAGGAACACAGCCAGGTGGGGACCCAGGCATTGAGGTTCCAGAGTCTATGCTCTCTTCTTCACCACTGTGCATAATTTCTTGTATCAGTTACTTACCCAAAATATGGAGATTATAGTAATATCTCGACCTTACCATGGAATGCTAAATAATAAGTAAGATAAAGTGTCTCTTCTAACTTGACTAAATGTCTGTTTCAGAAATCCCCAAAGCTAAAGTTAGTTGATTTATACCTGCCAGCTCAGTTCTACCCTGACCCCAGTGAGAACTCTCTTTGAGGGCAGAAAAGGTGTGAGCTCAAGAGAAGGGCAGAACTATACCAGCTAAAATCGAAGCATCAAGATGCTATTCTCAAGGTCACTCTGGCTTCCATTCAGTGACCTAATTTTGTATGTTTGCCTATGTAACCTCACACCCATTCTGTAACAAAATGATTGATCTATGTAGTTCTGTAAAGCTTTTATCTTAGCTAATTTGACAAAAGTCAAATTGTTGATTTAATTTTGAAGAATGTATTGTTCAAAATATACTGCTGTTTGGGGATTAAAGTTTTTAGTGCTTAGACAGGTGGTTCAGAATGTTCATTTCCAATTGCAAAGGGTTTCAATCTTTGGTTGAAATGCCAAAATACTTTATGTGAATATCTCTGCCTCCTCCATGGTGTTTGAACACTTTTTCTCAGGACTCTGACAGAAGTACAAACTGTATGGAGCACACTAAAGACTTATTTAACGTTGTGCTTGAAATGTGTCTTTTCTTAGAGCAACAAAGACATGTCTAACTTTCAAGTCATGCATTTTGCACTGGAGAGGGTTAGAGAGACACTGGTTTCGTTCCTTGTCACTTCTTTGCTTTTTGGTTTGTTTTTTTTTTTTTAAATACCTCAGGAAATCCATTAACAACTTCCTAGACTACTCTAAAGTATCTTCTTGAACACTTATGCCAAATAGTATAAACCTGTTGATCCCCAATAAATTTTGCACTGGAAGGAAAAAAGAATTAGCTTTCTTCTTTCAAAAAAAAAAA
The DNA here is from genome assembly GCF_024610735.1 of Ursus americanus. Taxonomy (NCBI): domain Eukaryota; kingdom Metazoa; phylum Chordata; class Mammalia; order Carnivora; family Ursidae; genus Ursus; species Ursus americanus. The sequence continues at coordinate 71,377,599 of NC_142128.1, forward strand.
GGTTATACACAAAATTTCCAGCAACATCACTGTGGTCTTGAAGAGTGCACACTGGTTTCAGTAACTTTTAATAATAGCACTTGGGTCGGAGGAGGCGCCTGGGTCTCAGGGTCCTGAGATTGGGCCTTGTGTCGGGCTCCTAGTTGAGCATGGAGTCTGCTTAAGATTCTCCCTCTCCCTCTCCTTTTGCCCCTCTCCCCTGCACATGTGCACACATTCTCTCTCTGTCTCTCCAAAAAATAGTATTTTGGATGCAACAAAGCATAGACAGATGTCTCTTCCCCATTATTGGGGGAACTTCTTGTCACTTGGCATCTTTAAGTAAAATAAAATAAAATACTGCAGTTCTCCAAAGTAGCTCGTGCTCAAAACACGAACAACACAGTAGCCAAAAGAGCACAGTTCAAGCTTCTGAATTTGAACATTAATCAGAAGTTCTGCGATCCTCAGTTGCACGATATGAACTATAGATACATTTATGTACCTCTTCTTTCAGAGTTATTATTGAAATGTTTAACAAAATCTTAAAATGTTATAAAAACACCCAACAAACAGAAGAAACTAAATAAATGTCACTTAATTTTCCTTCTCCTTCAATATCTAGCTTTCAGAGACCCTGAAATGATTGGATTATGAAATAAAGAAATCAGATGTAATATCCAATTAAAAGTAATATAAACTGCAATAGTTCTTCATAGACTTTCTTCCCGTGGGTTTTTAATAGTGACATTATTTGGAATAATGAGAGAAGTTAAAAGAATCATTTTAACAATGTTAAAATCCTATCAACTCCCTGATAAAATGGAATAGGTACTCATGGCATATGTTTGAGATGAATAGAAGAAGAGCAGAACACCTTTCTGCTTAGGGCAGTTGATTTGGGGGGAAATAGGGGGAAATATGAAAGGTAAAATAGAAAGACACATGCAACCTGATTATCAGCCAGCTCACCCTTCTCTTCCCCCCAATCCCATCCAAGTGTTACATTTAGATAGCCATTAATTTGGATAGCACTAAATAAAAAGGAGCTGCACTAGTTGCAAACAAAATAAAACTAAAGCAAACAAAACTTGTCAGACTGCTAATAATCACAACCTCCTTAACCTGATTATTAAAATAGACATTTTTAAAAGCTGTACAGAGTACAAAGGAGCAGTAAACACTGCTCATAAATTTTCACCACATACTCTTCCATACAAAATACCCTGTAGTAGAAAGTATACAAAAGGAAGAATACAGTAAGGAATAGTGAGTGGAAGATTCAGAGAAGAGAAAAGAAAGCCAAGCAATGTGTTCGTACAGAATCCAAACCAAGGAAGTTTGTACAAGAGGGGCCCGAGGAAGCAGCAAGTATCTAATTGTCTTGCTGTTCTCTTCCTGTAGTTTCAATTTGTCCTTTCCCTTAGACCTAACTTTTGAAATTACCATAACATCAAATACATGGCATATATTTCTTTTCCACAGCCTTTGAATCCTCTCATGCTAATTTGAAAATGCACATGTATTTAACTTTGCTTTAGTAGTTTCATTATTAAGAGTCAAACAATCAGCAGGAACAATGTTATCAAAATACAAAATAACATGCTGAAAACAAGTGATTTCAGAATTTTAAATTTATGTCTGTTTCTTTCCTACCAAGCAAAGAGATGGAATTCTGTGCGATATTCAGCTCAGTCCTACTTTAAGCTACAAGTAAAAGATTGGCGAGTGGGCTCTCTTACATGCTGAATCGGCTTGGAGAGGATCCAGTGATGCTTACAGTTTTCTACAAGCATTTTGGATACTTTAAGCTATCCAGGAGGTGTTTTTTCTCTTTAATAGCCTCTCATTTGGAGGGCTCATGGCTGAGCTGGTCATAGCACATTTTTTGGACGTTTATTTCTGCAAAAGTTTAACCTAACTAGAACTATGTTCCAAGATTCCATCTGCTGTCAAACTGGCTTCCATGGATAAATAGGTACACGTTCATTTTTATTCACCTAATATTTTGTGTATATCACCTGCAGAAAGCCTTGGAAGGTATTTGTTTGTTTCTTTGTGGACCTGAATAATGAGTTTGAACCATGCAACTTGCATAGTATTTGGAAAACAATAATGAGTATTATCTTCCAGAGATTTCCTTTCTCCAGGCTTTGGAGTGCAAAGATTGGAACAAAGATCAAGAAAGACAAGCAAATATTGGGGATGTTCTAGGCTTCAGTCACGTCAGAGGCTGGAGAGCTCATGGTGAGTAGAAGCGGTTCTAAAATCAAGGCATGTAGGGTGCCTGTCACAGTCACTCTGTGGCTCACTAGCTCAATCTGCATTTCTAGTGCTTTCCACTAGAAATTTATCTTTCCTGGTATGGAATTAAATCTTATACAAATTACCTTGAGTAATTCCATAACAAAGATGATACTTATGAAAAAAATCTTTAGGGTGTTTCCAGGTGAGCAGTATGTCATTTTCTTTTGTAACATTGCAGCTAAAATTCTGAGGTGAGCCTGGACCTATTAAAAGAATAAGAAAATAAAATATGAAAAACAAGACGTGGGAAAAAACATTCTTCATATTATAATTATGATTATCAATAACCACATTTTAACTATGAATTAATCATGAAATTAAAAGAAAGACATCTGGTCTTACTCAATTTGCTTTAGAGGTCACTTAACGAGGAAATGTCACTCTAAAGTGAAACCGTGGACCTGAAACAGTCCACTGACCTGAAGACATCTGAGAATACCCTCTTCCTCTCATATATACTACTGTTCAGCTATCTTGGGATTTCCAGATTTCACTGTGCCGAGAATCTGACATTGGTAGTACTGATAAACATAACTGTCATTATTTGGAACCTTCCAGTAACTAGTCATCATAACTTGAGATGAAGAATGTAATAAATGCCTAAATCAATTTTATCAGGTATAATTTACATTAAGACACACTAATTTGAGGTAAGATGCATGACTTTTGACAAATATATGCATCTACATAACCACCACCACAGTCAAGACCTAGACTATCTCTATCATTCCCCAAAAGTTCTGTGCCACTTCCCAGTCAACTCAGCCCCCTTGCCCAATGCCAAACACCCTCTGAACTGCTTTCTGTTACTATAGATTAAATTCATTTTTTTCATCCATGTCACATAGATAAAATCGAATAGTAAGTACATTTTATGTCTAGTATTGGCACTCGATATAATGTTCCAGAGATTCATTCATCTTGTTGCATGTGTCAGTAGTTGGTTCTTTATTTTATTTTTTTTTTAAAGATTTTATTTATTTATTCGACAGAGATAGAGACAGCCAGAGAGAGAGAATACAAGCAGGGGGAGTGGGAGAGGAAGAAGCAGGCTCATAGCAGAAGAGCCTGATGCGGGGCTCGATCCCATATCGCCAGGATCACGCCCTGAGCCGAAGGCAGACGCTTAACCGCTGTGCCACCCAGGCGCCCCAGTAGTTGGTTCTTTAATTTCACGAGTAGTATTCCATTGTAAGGATATATTCATTCAACTGTTGTTGGGACATTGGGGTTGTTTCCAGACTTTTGGCTACTACAAGTCAATCTGCTATTAATCTTTGTGTAGAAGTCTTTGTGTAGACATCTTTTTTTTTTTTTCTCTTTGGCAAATACCTGGAGTAAAATTCTAAATTATTACCTTACGTTCTCCACCAATAGTATTGTCAGTCTTTTGAACGTTAGCCATTTTAGTGGGTGTGCATTGTCATCATCCTCTCATAGTTGTTTTAATTTGCATTTTCCAGATGACTAATGATATTGAGCATCTTTACACATGCTTATTTTCCATTTGCATATCTTCTTTTGTGAAGCATATGAGCATTTTTAATTTGGTCAGTTGGTGTCTTATTTTGTGTTTGGAAGGGTTCCTTACATATTCTGGAGAAACTTCTTTTGTTGAAAAATTAATTGTGGATATTTTCCTATAATGTATGGCTTGATTGCTTTTTTATTTCCTTAACGGCTTTATTTGAAGAGTAGAACGTTCAATTTTGATGAAGTCTAATTTGTAACATTTTTTCTTTATGATTCTTGCTTTTTGTGTCCTAAGAAATCTTTGCCTGCACCAAGTAGCAAAGATTTTTTTTTCTAATGTCTTTGTCTAGAAATTTGATAGTTTTAACTTTAGTGTGTAGGTCTGCAACTCACTTTGAGTTAATTTTTGTGTTTGTTGAGAGGTAAAGACTGATATTCATTTTTTCTTCTATAGGGATACCTGGATCATTTGTTGAAAAATACTACCCGTTCCCTCATATTTTTTATAAATAAAACATATTTTTTATTTATAAAAAATTTTCCTAATATTTCTATTTTGTTACATTGATTTATAAAGATTGCAATAGTTTTAGTACTTAATATTCAGAAAGTAGTAAATTTTTTAGGTATGCTGGGGACATAATTTTAATGTAGTTTTATTTTTCTTCTTGTGATTTTGTTTGGAAGGTTATCAGGAGGCAGACTTAGGCAGCTCCCTTGGTCCTTAGCTAACCCTGCCAAATTAAATTTAAAATCACTTCAGTATGGTCTGTCAAAAATTCTGTGATATTATCATTAATAAACAAGTTCAGCAATGTGGCTGACTGCAAAATCAACACAGAAAATCAATTGTATGTCTATATACTAGTGATAAACAATCTGAAAATTAAATTAAGAAAATACTACCATATAAGCAGGAATAAATTTAAAACTAGAAATAAATTCAACCAAAGAAGTGCAAATTAATGGGAAGTCACCCCATATTCATGGGCTGGAAGACTAACATTGTTGAGATGGCATTACTCCCTAAATTGATTTATCTAGGTTTGATGCAACTCTTATCAGAATCCTAACTGCTTATTTTAAGAAATTAACAAGTTGATCCTAAATTTACATGTAATTTCATGGAAACTTGAATAGCCAAAACAGTTTTGAAGAACAAAGTTGAAGGAATCACACTTTCTGATTTCAAAACTTATATAAAGCAACAGTAATCAACAGTGCTACTAGCATTAAGAATAGATATGTAGATCAATGGAATAGAGCTTAGAGTACAGAAATAAGACCATCATTATGGTTGACTTTTGACAAGGGTGGCAAGAATATTCAATGTGGAAAAGATAGTCTTTTCAGCAAATGGTGCTAAGACAAGTGGATCGCCATATCAAAAGTATGAAATTGAACTCTTACCTCACAGCATATACAAATATTAACTCAAAATGGATTAATAGTGTTACGTTTAGGAGATAAAACTATAAAACTGTTAGAAGAAAACATAGGAATAAATCTGCATGACTTTGGATTGGCCAGCGGGTTTTATAAGTGATACCAAAGCATAAGCAAAAGAGTAAAAATTTGTAAGTTTGACTTCATCAAAATTAAAATCTTATACATTTCAAAAGTTATCAACAAAGCAAAATGACAATCCACAGAATGGAAAAAGATATTTGCAAATCATATATTTGACAAGGGACTTGTTTCTAGAACATATAAAGAACTCTTATAACTTAATAAAAAACAATTTAAAAATTGGCAAAGGATTTGAATAGATAAAAGATATACGAATGGTAAACACCTGAAACCATGCTTAAAATCATTCGTCATTAATCCAAATCACAATGAGATACCACTTAAAACCACTGGGATGACTATAATTAAAAAGACAGATAATAATGAGTGTTGGTGAAGATGTGGATAAATTAGAACCCTCATGCATTGTTCATGGGAATGTAAAGTGATGCAACCACTTTGGAAAACAGATGGGCAGTTCTTCAAAATTCAGAACGTAAGGTTGTCATTTGATCCCCAAATTCCAATCCTAAGTTTGAACACAAGAGTAATGAAAACATATGTCTACACAAAACTTGTAAATGATGTTCATAGCAGCATTATTTGTAATAACAAAAAATTGAAAACAACTTAACCAACTGATGAATGAACAAACAATATAAGGTAATCCATACAATGGAATATTATCAGGCAATAAAAAAATTGATGTATTGATACATTTTACAACATGGAAGCACCCTGAAAACATTATGCTAAGTGAAAGAAGACAGTCACAAAAGACAACATATTATATGATTGTATTTATATGAAATATCTGGAATAGGTAAATCCACTGGTGCAGAAAGTAGATTGGTAATTGTCTAGGTGCGGAAAGTAGGAGGGAAATGGGGACTGACTGCTAAAACATATGGGGTTTCTTTTTGGTGTGATGAAAATGTTTTAAAGTTGATTCTGGCGGTGATTACACAACTCTTAATATAGTCTTAATATATTTTTAAAACACTGAATTATATACTTTAAATGGGTGAATCATAAAGTCAGTGAATTAACACCTGACACATCACAATCTCCGAGTCCAAAGTTCATATTAGGGCTCACTATTTGTGTCATATATTCTATAGGTTTGAGCAAATGTATCATATGACATGTACCCACTATTATAGTATCATACAGAGTATTTTTACTGTTCTAAAAATTCTCTGTGCTCTATTTATTTTTCCCTCCTCTCCAACTCCTGGTAGCCACTGCTCTTTCCCTGCTTCCATAGTTTTGCCTTTTTCAGAATATCATATAGTCAGAACCATACAGTACATAGTCTTTCCAGATTAGCTTCTTTCACTGAGTATCATGCATTTAAAGTTCTTTCATGTCTTCCTGTGGCTTGACAGCTCATTTCTCTTTAGTGCTGAATAATGTTCCATTGGCTGGTTCTACTATAGTTTACCCATTCGCCTACTGAAGGACACCTTGGTTGCCTCTGAGTTTTGGCAATTATCAATAAAGTTGCTATAAACACCCTTGGGCAGGTTTTTGTGTGGACATAACTTTTCAAATCCTTTGAGTAAATACCAAGGAGTGTGGATTGTATGGTAACAGTATGTTTTATTTTGCAGAAACTGCCAAAATGTCTTCCAGAATGACTGTACCACTTCTCATTCTTACTGGCAATGAATGATGGTTGTTGGCTGGCAACATTGTTCCACGTGTTCCAAATATTTGATGTTGTGAGTGTTTCAGATTCTGGACATTCTAATAGGCACGTAGTGTATCTCATTCTTGTTTTCATTTGAATTTCTCTGATAGCATACGTCGTAGAGCGTTTTTTCATATTCTTATTTGCCATTGTGTATCTTTTTTGGGTGATTATGTATTTTTAATACACTGAAGGATCTACTTTGCTAATACTTAATTTACTATTTAGTGTCTATGTTCACAGGAGAGACTGGCCTATAGTTACCTCAGTTTTACTGAAGTTGCAAATCCACTGAACATTAACCCTAAGCCTATCCTAAACCCTAAGAATAATCAAAATGAGTTGATAGATTTCCATGTCTTCTACCCTGTTGAGTAGTTTGGGTAAGAAAGAAACTATCTGTTCTTTGAACATGTGGCAAATTTGTCTTTATATTTTCTTAAGGGCAGGTGAGGGAAGGAGAGAGTGAATGTGAAATGAGTAAAGAGACATTGGACTGGAGGTTTAATTCCAATTTTCTAACTCCTCCCAGGTAAATTTTCATAATTCGTAAGTTCTAGAAAATTATCTAACTTTTTTATGTAACTTTTCATATTGGATGCAAAGTTGCTTTACAATTTGTTAAATCTCTACTTTTAGGGCTTTTTAAAAAAGATTTTATTTATTTATTTGAGAGAGAGAGAGAGACAGCCAGCAAGAGAGGGAACACAAGCAGGGGGAGTGGGAGAGGAAGAAGCAGGCTCCCAGCAGAGGAGCCTGATGTGGGGCTCGATCCCAGGACCCTGGGATCACACCCTGAGCTGAAGGCAGACGCTTATTGACTGAGACGCCCAGGTGCCCCTAGGGTTTTTTTTTTCTTTTAATCAATGGGGGTTTTATTTTTTTTGTAGAGGTCTATTTTATTATTCTTTTTAAAAACAAGCCTTTAAGTTTGTGATAAATTCTTAGTATAATTTTCTTCCTTCTCTCAATAACTTGGTACTCTAAACTTAGTTATTTTTTCCCTTCTACCATTTTGCATTTGTTGTTTTGGTTCTTGCAAATACTCTCTGTTGACTGTCACTCAGCGTACAGCAAAATGATAAAATTTCTCCTAAAACATCACTTGGTCTTCCTTCAGGCTATGAAATTCCTCCACAATGTGTCTTTACTCAAATCTGAGCATCTCTGTTTCAAAAGGTAAATTGAGGCCATTTGTATTTATGGTGGCTTTTGTGTATCATGGCATATTTCTCCTATCTGACCTATTACTCCCTGCTAGTATTTTTTCTCTCCCTTTCTGTTTCCCTGCCTGCTGCTTCCACCTCCTCCACCTTCTCCTGCTCTGTCCCTCTCTCTTTCTCTCTCTCTGTCTCTCAATCTCTCTCTTCCTTTTCCTCCTCCTCTTCTTCCTCCTCTTTCTTTTCCCTCTGCCTCTTCGTCCTCCTTTTCTCCACTACCTTTTCCTCATCTCTCTTTCTTTGGTGGTTACTCATAAATTGTCATACACGTAATTAACATATTTTTTCCTAGCAGATTCTACATTTCATTGGAATCGCCCTACTTCCCTGAATAAGAGTGAAATTTTAGCACTGTTCCCTTCCTTCTCCCCTCCAGCTCCCAAATGCTATTATTTTCCAGAATGGTATTTTCCAACTGTTATTAGCTATTATACTCTTGTTATTATTTATATTGCTGGCACTTTGTCATGCTAACTATTATCATGTCACCAATATTTAGATTTGCTGCTGTGTTTTAATAGCCCTGTGCTCACTTCTGTCAAAGGCAGGGTTTGATAGAGGGGCAGAGGCACCAAGAAGGGAACCTTGCCGCAGGAGGAAACGGGAAATGCATGAATAAACCATATCATCTACCTCGGTTTTGTTTCACCATACCTCACAAGGGCCTACATTTTGCAGCTGAAAAGAACAAACGCACAAAACACACAAAAAACTGGACAAAGGTTTGGATCTTCTGTCATTCATTTTGAAATTGTACTTTAAAAATTGATACATACCTATTTTCTGAAATCCTTTCTCAATTCTACAACATCGTTTTCTGTGGTTCTCAAAGAATTGCAAGAACATAAGAATAAATTTTACATATACATGTAAGTAATATACTCACTTCCAAAATCTGTCTCAATAGTTTTATTTATGTGCAAAAATGTATGGCCATCATAGAATACTTGTAAACTACAGGAATAATTCTTTTTAGGTAAAAAGTGTTCCCATTCAAATTGTTTCTCATTAGATGGAGTACGATTATCTGAAAGAAATAAGTATCATATATCAGTGTATGAATACAATTTATCACATGTAATTTCCTCTTCAGATTTTGTATTTATAATAATTTAATATCTATCACATTGAAAACTTTTACAAATAGTAAATAATAACTAAAAGATACTAAAAACTACTATCATAATGCATGATTTTGCCACACTCAATTTTAAAGAAAATATTAAAAGTCTAACTGAATTTGAGAGTGTCTCTAATTTAATTAATGGAATGACTTCTCTGTTCAGAAGCTGAGACTGCACCTGAGTTAGCTTTTGCCTAATAAATATTTTAGGTACATTATTGTTTTACCATCAGTTCATAATCAGTTTGTTCTTGCTTTCCTCATATTACTTATATCATAGCCATGAATCTTCTTTATAACATGATGATTACAACCACTGTCACACTGCACCCTTTGTGTATGTGTGTGTGTGTGTGTGTGTGTGTGTGTGTGTGGGTGTCTGTCTGTCTATCTGTCTTGCCAAGTATGGCTTAGCAGATGGCTTTATACCAAGGAAGGAACTTCCACCTTAATAATTTTAAATAAAAATAAATAAATTATTAAGTCATTAATTATTAAAAAGAATCCGTATCTCAATTATTGCCTCCCATATGAACCCAAACTCATATTCCTAGAGGCACTTACTGTCCTTTGCCCACTTGTCTTTCATGTAAGTGTTCTTGAGGTTGTCTATGAATTTTGTTGATGGAGGGCTGACCACACAAACTCTCGAGCCATATGCTCTTATGTTTGCTTTTATTCTAACAGTATGTGTATCATAATGTTTCTATAACATCCTTCTCTGATAATCTCTTCAACAATGCCTTGTGCACTGTGTATAATAGCAGTTGTCAAGAAAATTCTTGTGAATTAATTGACTTTTACTATTTCAAAGACTATTTTTTAAGGGAAAGTATTTGTCTATTTTGTGAATTTAAGTGGTATAAAGAATACAATGTTGTGACTCCAAATATACCATGGACCAAAAGAGGGGGGAAGAAGATAAGGCAGGGGGAGGGAGAAAGTAGTAGGGAGAGGAAACAGGAAGAAAGAAGGGAGAGAGGGAAGGAATGAAATAAGGAAGGAAGGAAGGACGGACGGACTAGATATATCTGGAACAACTTTTTACCATAAACGTACTCTAATCAAAGCTATATTCTTTTTTTTTTAAGATTTTATTTATTTATTTGACAGAGATAGAGACAGCCAGCGAGAGAGGGAACACAAGCAGGGGGAGTGGGAGAGGAAGAAGCAGGCTCATAGCAGAAGAGCCTGATGTGGGGCTCGATCCCAGATCTCTGGGATCACGCCCTGAGCCGAAGGCAGACGCTTAACCGCTGTGCCACCCAGGCACCCCCAAAGCTATATTCTTACCACATTGAAGTCTGTGTGTAATTTTAGTTTCATCACAAGTAAAGCTTTTCTTTTCTTCTACTGTTAAACAAATAGAAGTATTTGCTTTTTCTTTCCCTGTACAATCTCTCAAATCAAAACTTTCAGGATCTGTCAAAAAGAAGATATAGAAATAGATGATTAATGTTTCATACTGTGTGCCATATGCTCAATTAAAGTGACTGAAATTATATTCATGATATAGTCTTTGGCAAACATTTAGAGTGCTTTTGATAAAGTCTAATACTTCAGGGTTTTGCATGTCTCAATTATTTAGCTTATTTTTTTTAACATCACACATTTTGGCAGCATTTTATTTAGAATTTATCTTACATTTAAAAAATGGGACCCAAGGAGATGTCTAGGTGAAATTGCCTTTTTTGCACATTTTAACACACTTACTTCATCCTTTCTCTTACTTAGATCTTCAATTTTTTTTTACTTATGCTTAATTTTTTATTAAACAATTATTACACAGAGTATGGGGGGTTCTGTCTTGGGGAATGTGTTTTTTACATTGTCATTTTCTGTATCTAATTGATCATTTATTTCAGTAATTTATCAAAAAATATCACTCTTTAACCTATGTATTTTTAAGTTTTTATTTTAATTCTAGTTGGTTAACATACAATATACTATTAGTTTCAAGCGTGCAATATAGCAATTCAACAATTCCATACAGTAACAAGTGCACTCCTTAATCTCCATCACCTTTTTAATCCCCTTCTCCTCTGGTCACCATCAGTTTGTTCCCTATAGTTAGGAGTCTGTTTCTTGCTTTCTGTCTCTCTCTTATTTTTTTCCCTTTGTTTGTTCTGTTTTTTAAATTCCATATGAGTGAAGTCCTGTAGGATTTGTCTTTCTCCAACTATTTCACTTAGCATTATATTCTCTAGCTATATCCATGTTGTTGCAAATGACATACCCAATAAAGGGTTAGTATCCAAAATATATAAAGAACTTCTACAAATCAAACCCAAAAAAACAAATAATCCAATCAAAAAATGGGCAGAAGGCATGAACAGACATTTCTCCAAAGAAGACATGCAGATGGCCAACAGGAAAAAATGCTCATCATCACTGACCATCATGGAAATGCGAATCAAAATGACATGAGCTATCACATCACACCTGTCGGAAGGGCTAAAATCAACAACACAGGAAACAACAGGTGTTGGCGAGGATGTGGAGAAAAAGGACCCCTTGTGCACTGTTGGTGGGAATGCAAACCGGTGCAGGCACTGTGGAAAACAGTATGGCAGTTCCTCAAAATTAAAAAAAGAACAACCCTATGATCCAGCAGTCTCACTGCCGGATATTTACCCAAAGAGTACAAGAACATTAATTCAAAAGGATACATGCACCCCTATGTTTAAAGCAGCATTATTTACAATGGCCAAGATATGAAAGCAAACTTTAACCTATTGAAATGTTAACAAATCAATCAATGTTCTTGAATTATTATGTGATGTGAGAGAGCCAACAAATTTACAATTCCTGAATCCCTTTTCCCAAACGCATTTTGTTAAGATATGCTTTAGTGGAGTGGGCTTGATACCCGGGTCAATTCTCCTTTCTAGCAAGAGCTGAGCTGGCAAAACCAGCTTGATCACCTTAACATGATCATAACTCTCTTTTTTGTGTGTGAAAGTATTTTTGTTCTTTCCACAATCATCAAATCCTTGACTTTGTGTTTTCCCCCAATATACTCCAGACACATCTGTAGGAGATGTAAGAGATTTATCAGAAGGATAAGTACATGCACATAAATATTTAATTACTTGAATTAAGTAGGGGAGGAGAAAGAAAGCTTGTGGATAATCGCTTATTCACAGGGGGATAAATAATACTTAACCTACACGAAACACTCTGTAGGAGTGTAGGGAGGGGACAAGAATTAAGAAGGATTATAAGAGTTTCTAACCTCACTGGGTTAAGAGAGCAGCAAGTTCCCCCACTTGCGTCCTGCCAACTTCCTTTCCCTCTTCCCTGCTCACTCACCTGACAGATTCCTGCAACCACTAGAATGAAAGACACATGGAATTGTACTGTTTTGTAAATATACAAATAGACACCAATTTATATTTACCTGGTGGTACCTCCAGGTTTAAAATTTTATTTGGAGTACTGCATGAATTATGACTTATAGTAACATTCTTATTTTCACATTCTGTTAGGTCGAGGATCTCATTCTCACTACATGTGGCGTTTTCACAATTCACTTGATCACTAACATTTAGTTTTGCTTTATATGACCCATGTTTATTATCATAATGATATTCCACAGAGATATTTGCATACTTGTCATCTGAAAGAAAATAAAAGTGAGGATTATCTTTTTAAATAATTTCGGAACAAACCTACATCAAATGCAAGCATCTTAATATAGATTTTCAAAAATATCAAATATCTAACAAAGTAGCCCCAGAAACATGAAAAAGAGAAGAAACACTTCAGGTGTGTCCATTATTATTTTTCAAAATTTCCTTTGTCTCACTGCCTGTCAAGGACCTCAGCTTTTAAGTTTAATTAATCTGATTAACAGATTAATGTCTGTCTTCCTGACTGAACTATATATTCTAGGACAGCAAAGACCAGTTTACTTTAAGCATCAACATAAATCCAAGTTGTTGCATAAAACCTGCCATTAGTAAGGGCTCATTTGTTTGAATTACTTGTTGAATTGATGCACAAATGAATGAAGTTTCTGACAAATTTCTTCTCCTTGCTTTATCATTTCCCTTTCTTTCTAAAATGCAGTTCTTGATTACCTGTTTCTCCAAATATGTGGAACATTAATTCAGCAACCACAGGCCTCATTATTCCTTTACCTAGGTAAAATTATCAATAATAAACCCTCTAAAGACCTCCCCTTGGGACATCTCATGTTCTCTCCTTTATTTAAACAAATTCCGTTGACTGGTAAAAATATGTTTTCCACAAATGCAAATTTATTCACTGAATGAATACATTTTTAATTCAATGAACATTATTAAGCCCTTATTATCTTTAAGACACTGTCCCAAGCCATAGAAATACAAATGATCAGCTCTTAGAAACGTAGAATCTAACATGGAGACAAACATAGACATGAGTTGCAGAAGACATGCCAACACCTAAAACAAGATTATGCACAAAATAATATGGGAGTGGGGTGGGGAGAAATCTATTCAGATTGCAGGGATAGGAGAGGCTCTCCAGAGGAGGTGGGTGACTTGGTTTGTGTTTTGAAATATGAGTAGGACGTAGGAAAAGAGAAGATGGGAGGGGGTGGCTGGATAAGGGTGGAGTGGAATTCTAAGTGTAGAGGAAGTAGAGCTGGAGAGAACACAGAGGCATTATGTAACCACTACGTGTTTAGAAAACTGTAAGTAGTTTCACATTAGTTAAGTCAAAAGTGTAAGGAGGCAATAATATAGGAGGAATATGATCATAAAAGACCATATTAATTAAGCAAACATATGAAGGCTGATCTTTACATTAAATGTATGGTGAGCTACTGAAAGCAGAGACTATGATGAGATTCACAAACAATATGGAGGGTGAAGCCCCCGCCATGAAAAACCTTCGCTGAGAAGAGAGTAGGACAATGGGAAAAGGGTTGCACAAACTGTTCTCAAGCAGCTGCTTTGAGCCAAAACCCTGACAAGACGGAAAGACAGAGAGGCAGAGACAAAAACAGATTCTTTTTCTTCACAAGCCTTGAAAGTATTCTCCACATTTCACATGTATCATTACACGGAATCCTCACCCCCCGCGACCCCAAAGCAAACTTGCTATCTTCCATTTCACGCACACGCAAACTGAAGTTAAGTGGCTTCACCAAAGTTGTTGAGCTAGTAGTGATTGACCTGATGCTCGAAACAAGGTCTGAACATGACATCAGAGCTTCTTGCCCCTGAAGGACACCGGCTCTTAAGGCTGAGAACTGATCATTGCTGGGAAATGAGAGCGGGTGAGTTTAGCTTGCTAGTGGGTCTTAAAGCTTAGAATGAAGAAGGAAGTAATTCAAGTGATATTCTAAAGTGATATATGCTGCCTCTAGATAAACAAACTTACCACATGATTGCTTAGGTGTAGTAGAAACTGTAACAGAAAAAAGAAAAAAGAATGCAAATTATTAAAATTTCATTTACAACAGCTCTGCTATAGTCATTTTGGGAAAGGATGGTTTTACAATGTTTCAACTTCATAAATTGTAAAGTCTATCAGTTAGGTTTAACAGAAAATGCAGGGTTCGCAGTGTCCAGTACAATGTTTTAATCTCAAAACGTCAAATGTTATAAACTAATGAGCTAGTTCTAGAAAAGATTTTCATGAATTTACCCAATAAACATGATTGTGATAATAGTAATATTGGCATTTTTGAGCACACATTTGATTATGGTGTGGTGATATGGCCAACTATACGCACAGCCAAAAACATTTAAAGATCCTCATCCCCTTGACTGATCTCAAAACAGATTTTTATAATTATAATCCCTAGAGAGTTCAGTTTACACCTCTGTTTAAAAACATCAGAAAATAAGCAAATGCTGCTTCATTCCGTAGTTTAACTTTTGTTAAGTTCTTTGTACATATATTGGATCCAAGGTAATTAATGGCTCTTTCAATGAATTGAAACATATCTTGGGTGAAGCATATGTATTTAACTGAAGAATGAGTGGAAATATGCTTTGTGAAAGCTAAGAGACCTCTGATAATCTGGTCTTTGATTTGGAAGAATGTGGGAAAGAACAGTGGGCTTGCAGGCTCTACCATGGCCGACCCACTGACTGACACTGCCAATTGCTCGGTTCATTCCCTAGAGGCCCCTTGCTTTGGTTTCCATGCTCCATGTTGCATGACTGGGGCTTTACAATCACTCCTCTGCTATTCACCACTTGGAGTGGAGAATCCCACTGATAGAATTGTCCTTTTTCATACTAATAGCTAAACCCACTCTTAGAGAAAGAAGTCCTAGTATATTTGATTATTTTTCTATGCATTTGCATAAAGTGCACAACTCTTGGGGGATGCTATAATGACATGACAGGTTATGACAGTAACATTAGGCCCTGATCTCACCAGTTGTTGCACTGCTAAAATCAGGGTTTTAAGACTGCCATCCCACAGCCCCCATGATTAGAATATTTAATTGAATTTCTCAAAAAAAAGGAGCCTAGTGTGGAGCAAATGGACGACCCTTCTATGAACACATCCCAGGTACATGGTGGTGGTATGACTGCATGGCTGAGGGTAAGATTGTCACCTATTGTTGTGGGAGCAGTTGTAGGGATAATGCTTGTTGCAGGTGAAGTGGACGTAAGACTCAAATCTGCAAGGAAATGAACAGAGAATAAAAGTTAATGAGTTTGTCATGATGAAGGGCAAGGGAAAAACTCGTCAGCAAAGATACTTTCCCAACCGAATCTTTACTACGGGAGACCTCATTGGAATTAACACTTGCTCATTTTTAAAATAAAAAAGTGAATCAAAACTTTATCTACCAGTGGCCCTTGGAGATAAGCAATAGTTCAAAAATTAGAGCATGACATTAAATAAGTTGAGAGAAGCTATTCACTCCTTGGTGTAATTCTTACCTGATGGTCAAACTACTCCTTTCTGCTTCCATTACAACTTCCTTATTTTAATTACTGATAAGGATACCACTTACTTACTCTTTTTTAATATTCACTGACTGCCAGCCTTTTTTACATACTCAGTTCTCCATCAATCCTATAAAATGAATATTATAATATCCACTTTTACAGAAGGGAAAACTGACACACACAAACTTTTAGTAGCTTGTGTTAAAGTCAGCCAGAAAGTTAAAGAGGCTGGATTTGATCCCTGGGCTATGTGACACTAAAGTCTATTATCTTTCTTCTTTGCCATCAACATTCATACCATGAGTAACAAAGTAAAGTATGCCCAGAAAAAAAAAGTTTACTGGCAAGTTTATTTTGTCTAATTTAGTATCAATATATGAAACTTCGTAAAACAGGAAACGTGCAAATAGTAATTGGTATGAAGTAAAAGAGCTGCATTAAAGTTTCAAGTTTCCATCTCGTTATCCCGAACCTAAGACACCTAGAGCATCGTGGTCAAACCTGAGGAGTTATCATTGGCAGTGCTGCTGGAGATGCGTGCAGGTAAGGCAGTGGAGCTGCTGTGTGCAGGGCTGAGGGTAGCTACTTGTATGAAATCTTTGTCTGGCTGGAAGATGCTGGGTGTAATCCTCTCTCCTGTGAAGCCTGCAAGCAGAAAGGCCATCATCACTGTCATCCATTTCTGCCACCCAAGGGCAATGGCCGGACAGTCAACATAAACAGATTATTGAAGCAAAGGCCAAGCAACAATCAGGCACTTGGCTCTGTGTGTTCTGCAAAACTGAATGAAAAACAGCAAGCTTTGTGGAAGAGGTAAGTTTAACGTCAGGCGATTCAACACCTATGCAGCTCTGTGACTGGAGCACAAATTTTAAAAGTCTTTGGGACCAGAGGAGCCAGTTTGCACAACCCAGGGAAGCCAAGCTTCCCAGCTGAGGGATGCCTTGGGTGACAGTGGGAATGCACCCAGACTGGGGTGCTGGCTTGCTGGTGCTGACACCACAGACATGGGAGTGGAGCTGGGTTAAGGTTGGCAGAAGAAGAAGCGCGACCTGCCATGCGCTGAAAGCCTCACATGGGGTGCACCTCTCCGGGGAGGGATTTCTGGGTGCAGGTGCTTAGGTCCACTTTTTTAAAATCAGAGCTGAATGGGCTTCTGCCTGTGCAGCTGCTGAGCTCAGGGCACTTCCTTTCTAGCTGAAGGTTACAATTGACTCACTGTGTACACTGTCCTCACCAGGAGAAAGAAAACTGGTTCAGAATCAAAGAACTTCCACATTATCCTGACACCGCCTCTTTATTTTCCAAGCACATCTAAGTCAATTGGTAGAGAATCAGGTGTCGTCTCTGAAGAAATGCCATAATGTACTTGGTTAGGACTTTTCACTGTCAAGCTTCAAAGCACCTCATGCATGTGATATCTTCCTGCAGACATCACACCCAGAATTACAGCACAAGCAATCAATATGTATGCATGGGGTGCCTACTAGATGACTCCAGTAGTTGTCAGGGCAAAAACGAAGAAATACTAACTAGCCTCTATTTGAGCTCGTATGGTTACTTCACTGTCATGATCCCTGGGGCCATCAGTTCAATGATAGGAGATCAGCCTTGCGTTTACAGTAAGATTCTCAGTGTTTAAGCAGAGTGAAACATGCATGCACGTTCTGAAAATGGTTTCAAAGCCAGCATGCAGACATCCTCCAGTTACAAACCGAGAACAGTCCATAACTTCGCATCCACATCCATTAGAATTGAAAAGGCATCTTCCAAAAACCTGAGTTTGGGTTCTCAGCTCGGTCTTCACAATCCACTACCCATGCCCCCATTTCACTAACCCATAGAGCAGAATGAATGACATAAACATCAATTCTTCAGTTCTGGATCCCCAGAGAAGGGCTCCAACAGAACAAGAAGATCGGGAAGCTTTTTTTTTTTTTTTTTTTTCTTCTTCTTCTTCTCAAAATAAAGAAAAGACACAGAACTGGTCTTCTGCCACATTTAAAAAATCAGTGGGTTTGTCTTTTGCCTTGCTCCATATTCTTCCCTTTTTCTCTTTCAGGAGCTTGTTCCCTTCGCCCCCTCCTCCCCCCAGAGTCCCTTGTCTTCCTGCTTTTGTGAGGCCCCCACGCTCCCTCCCCAAATTCCCTCCCTTCCTCCTTCATATGGAAACTACTGCTCTCTGGTGTAGGTCATCTCAGTGCTGCTTTAGGAGTGGCTTTTACCATTTTACTTAGGTTAATTAATCCTAATCAATTTTTAATTAGCCACTTGGAGAAGACGAATTTCTTCCTGAGGGCAAATAGAGTGGTTTGTGCGACCATCAGCCCTGCAGGTCAGTCCCCTTTAGCTCTTTTGCAGCTCCTTCTCATGCACAACTTCTGAATCTGTGGATTTGCTAAAAACTCCCAATCTTCTTACTGCGGATCTCATGGCAGCTGGAGTGGGTCGAATGAAGCGGGGAGGTGAGGGCAGTTCTTTTCCCTGTTGTTTAAAGCTTGTGCACTGCCTGTAATGACTTTTGTGCCAAGGGAAGAGTTTTAATCCTTCAAAATAATGATTATTCTATTGGATAGGTTTGACTTCCATGTTTGATTCATACTTAAGCAAGGCCACTTGAGCGCCAGCTCTGTAGGCTCCCCCATTTCTATCTTTAACCTTCAGGCACTCGGGCCGCTACACTTCTATGTGTGTCTGTGTGGGTTTTTGTTTTTTCAGGATTAAAAAAAAAGGGCACCACGAAGTGACCTAGCGGCTGATTTTGGAAAGACAAGGGAGGGGATATTTTGCCATGCTTTTATATACAGAGATGCTGAGCAGAAGGAATCTTAATGTTTGAATGGGGAGTATGAAGCATCTATTTCTTTTTTTCCATTCTTTTATAAAACAATTAAATTGTGGTTACAATTTCTTAGTGCCCTTTATGATGATGGAAGTCATCCACTCTTCATGATTTTGTTTATTGGTTGGGGATCTCTAAGCAACAATTCATATATATCATTCTTTATCACCAGCAAAATGTTCTCACTCTGCAGTGATACTTGCCCCAAATGCAAAGAAACGTACAGAGTACCCTAAATAACTGTTTCCCCCGAACAGGCCTTCCCTTTATTCTTGTAAGTCTCATTCTTTATGATTTCATTTCTATTACAAGGACCTTAGTTATGCAGCCTCATAAACTAAGGATGACTATGAAAGTATGAAATTCCAAATTCACCAACTAGCAAGTTGGATTCCCTCACACTATTCTTAAACGCAGGAAGTTGTCATGCTCCCCTCGTATTTGCACAAGTCTAACAGCCCCGCAAACCTTCTGTGTCATTCCCACCCGGAGCAGGGGTGCGTGCGTAAAGGGCAGCAGTGCTGCTGGGTGTCTGCGTGTCAGATCCGGCAGAGGGCGCCTGCGAGTCTGCGTGCGTGGAGTGGAGAGGCGGCTGGGTAACACCTGAAGTAAGAAAGTGAAATCATTTCAGAGTCTCCCCACTATAGATGAAAAATACAAATACTAGGAGGTTACAAGTATATTTGTTTACCAAACCGTGAAATGACTCAGTCTATTAAAATGTGTGTCTGCCTCTATTTAAATTCGCCTGGCAGGAAGGCGGCACCTGTGTTCTTTATTTACATATTCCCAGAGGCTCCCTCTAGGCCATGAAGTCACAGATGACTCAGGTTTCCAGGTGGCTTTTTTTGACCTCCAAGTCACCATGAGCTTTGTGAACTCTCCTTCAACTTTACAAACTGAAAGTTGGGATATTTCTTTGTAGGCAGAAACAATAAAGAATCCCTCAATATACAATATGCAAATCATTTAAAAAAGAAAAAAAAAAGAAAAATGGACAAGACATGTAACAGACATCTAATATATACAATGGAGAAAAAGTATATGCAAAAATACTGATCACTATGAAATTTTTACAATGTAAAAATGAAATATTTTAACTATTGTAATGACAGAGTTTTAAAAGATTAATAATATCTAGTACTGGAAAAGATGTGGGGAAACAGTTGCACACACACACATTTGCTCCAGAATCCCATGTCTAGAGTCTGGGGGGTGTACCATGGGTAAAATGATATCTTTAAGGATCAGGATTTGGAGAAATAGTATTTTCATTGCATATACGTGTAAATACTTTTATATATATATGTATATGTATATATATGTGTGTATACATATATACACACACACATATATACACTTATATGAATAAACATATATATGTAAAATAAATATATATTTATATAAATACTATATATATACGTTTTAGTATATATAAGCAGAAGTATATACTTTGTATATGCTTCTACATTGATGTTTGCAACATGCATAAAATATTTTTGTAAAAATAATATTACATACATAATTAAGTTCAATGATTTTTGAACAATTTTGAAAATATTTGAAAATATTACAGTGTTAGAAAAATGGATTAAGGGATTTTTTCACTACACATATCAGTAAGCCTGAAAATTTTATTGTATTCCAGAATATAAATCAATTACAAAAATTAAATAACACATATAGATATTATCCCAGTAGACAATTAAAATATCACCTGATAGCAAAATTATTTTCTAGGGGGAAAAATGTGTTCTTTTATTTGAAAGTGTGAGAAACTTTCCAAGCTAATTTCACCACCAGTTTTATTGTGCCAGAGCAAGTTAGTATTTTAATATTCACCCTTTTCCCCAATCTATTCCACTTTAAACATTTCTTCTCACATTTTGCTTCATATAGAATGTTGTATGCATGTATTTGTGTACAAGAAGTGAAATGAGGAAACTCTGTAATGGAAAACTCTGTGGGACATTTCCTCAGTCAGTAAAAGAGTTTAACCTGAAATGTCCTGCCTAGCCATCAACACCCTCAACCTCACATTCCTTTTGTTAAAATTTTGGGCAATGAATTCAAATGCTTGTAATGTTTAGATAGATCCTAGTACTACTCTGCTTGGGTAGCAGGGAAAAATGGAGGGAAGATTGAAGGTACAGTCCTATAATCAACATAAGGGGGCATTTATCATTTATTTAACTGCTTATTACAACCAATAAACTTAATCAGTATGGTACTCAAAACATTACGATGTACCTCCCCCAAAATTTTTGAGGTAGTGTTATACATACTTGTTTTCCAAACTAAGATTAATGGCCCTGTTAAACAAATAGCATAGTCTCTAATCAGAATATGTCTACAAACCTGTTTGCCTCAGAAAATGGCAATATAGCACATTATTTCAGAAAAGGCAGGAACAACCCTCATGAGGGTTGATTTATGTACCAAACACACTGGCAGACCTAACAATAAATAGAGAATGAGCAAATCACGGATTTATTGGGAATCTGAAGAGACTCAGTGGTCTTCCCTGGCAAAAATGCCTCCCACATCACTGATATTTTGCTATGAACGTGGCCACGTTACCTTAAATTACACCATTAAGACCCACAACCTTGATTAAATTTTTTAAATAATCCAAATACCCCTGGAGGACCTCCAAACAGCAAAAATGGATTATTAATCCTCAGTGTGGATTTTAAAAAATAAATTGTATATCTCCAGTAATTTTCTGATATTGAGAATCTGGAGTTGAACAAAGAAAGATTCTACTTTGGAATTACAGCCAGGGAGGGCGAGACTGACAAAGCCCTGAAGCAGAGAGTTCTGACCTGTCTGGAGCTGCAGAAAACCTAAGTGAGCAGGAACAGGGACGAGGATGCAGGGCCTGTAGCTCCGAGGATGCTCGAGAAACTCCCCTCCTCCCCGACAATGTTACTTGTGCCATCCCTTTCCATCGTCTCCTTAACAGCGAGCATTTATTTCTGTGGTCAATTAATATTTCATGAACACCTAGATGTCCTACACTTAACACACCTAAATAAAATCACATACATAGAAACTGCACACATAATTTAAAGAAAAACTGCTTTGAGAACTTTAGAATTCAAAAAGAAAGACAGGTTCTCCTAAACTCATTTCAGTTAACCTCTCTGTGCCAACCTGCCACATTAAGAGTGGTGGGATTATCCAAAGGGCTCCGGAATCCTTCGGTTGGAGTACTGTCTGGATTAAGAGGAGGCGTGGTCTCTGAGGAGTTATTTTCTCTTTCAGAGATGCTTGTGAGTGAGAATGCAGTGGTGAGAGCAGGTAAGGGGTCGCGTGGAGTCAGAGCACTGGGCTTTTCTGTTGAGTTCAGTCCTATTGTATTCATGGGAGATGGAAGAAGGAAAACAAAATAAATACATGATTCATATCCTGCAACGTATACTCATCTGAGTTTACTAACTCCCCAGTCCATTATATACGTATATATGTATATACACGTGCAACATACAGATATGATATATGGTGTGTGTATATATTAGTAAATACATATACATATATACCCGCATATATATAAATATAGATGCATACAGAGGTATAGATATGTAGACTTAGACATAAAACAAGCTACAGAACAGAGGCTAAAGATACAAATGGGGAAATGAAATTGAAAGCAACTATGCCTTGACCTCTCCCCTTTCGATTGCTGGATTCTCAACTGTCCAAAGCAATTGGGTTCAAAAGGATTCTGGGAAACAAACTGAGGTTTGCGAAAAGGGAAGTGGGTGGGGGAATGGGGTAACTGGTGATGGGCATTAAGGAGCGCACATGATGTGATAAACACTGGGTGTTATATGCGACTAATGAATCGTTGAACATTACATCAAAAACTAATGATGTGCTATATGTTGGCTAATTGAATTTAAATAAAAATTTTTTTTAAAAAGGATGGAACCCATGCGTAAAGTGATTAAAAGAAATTGTAAAAAAAAAAAAATGTAAAGGACTTATCAATGAGGAATAGAGAAAGATAAACTCCAAAGGAGACTATTAGGAGGACTACTGTCCCAGGAGAAAAAATGAAAGATAAAGTTCTAGGTACAAAGTGATTATTTTTTAATAAATCAAAGTCAAACAAAGCAAAGATTGGGTAAAAGGGAAACAAATGTCTCACATAGATACACAAATGGCCCAAATCTACAAAAATGTTTTCAACTTTTGATAACATAAGAAATACAATTTGAGATATTGAAATACCATTTTCCACAGTTTCAATTCACCTCAGAAGAAAAAACAATGTGACAAGATAGTGTTGACATAGGTACAGGGACAGCTGCTTGGAGTATACAATTAGTAAAAACTTCCTGCAGGGCACATTAGCACCATGTACTAAAGGCCTTAAAATTTTTGGTGTTCTCTTACTCAGAATGTGTATTTCTTTATAAAAGAGTTGGGGGGTGGTGCAGAGAATACACCACAAAATGTTTAAAAAAAAAACATTGTGATTTCTAGATATTGAGGTAATAGTGATGTGTTTTTTCTAAATCATCTATGTTTGACATGTATTCATTTCTGTGAATAGCCACTTCTATGTTTTTCAATATTTAAATAACAAAAAAATTGAATTATATCACACAAGTATTTTAACCATTCAGTTCAACAAAAGTAAGAGAAAATAGCATGAATATGGAAAGAGGAAGAAGGGGAGAAACTGGAGAAAAGTGGAAGTGATAAGAATTAAGAACCAAAATTAAAAGATTACTGAACAGGAAATTCAGAAAATGGAAGTAGAAAGACACACAGAAGTCCTTGCTTCATTCATTAATGTCAAAGGCTAAGTGAAATCGATGTTTACTAAATACAGGAAGAAAACATCTAAACTCTATTGAACTGCCCCAAGGCCATGCACATGAAATAATGTGGAGTTCTTCTGTGGTTCAGAAATCCAAAGTGATAGTACAATTGTTACAGTCCTTGTTGTCCAAGGAAAATTTCCAATCTCTAGAATTTCATAACCTAATAACTCACAAATCAGCATATTTACTAACAAACGTTCACCCATAATACAGGCCAACATATCTAGCTATTAATAGGCAAGTAGCTCCTTCCTGGCTTCAGTGTAAAATCATAAGTCTAACTTGACTTATTCTCTCACCTGCTCTTTGTTGAATAAAAGGAAGGAAAGAGGGAAGAGGAAAAGACAGTAGGAAGAAAGAGAGGGAGAGAGAACAGGGAAGGGAGAGAGGGAGGAGCTTAAAATTCTGTGCAATAACATTAATGTTCTTTCATCATTGTAAACTTGAACAATTACTAATTTGTTGTTTTTAGGTTAAACTGTCTGGTTTCAGCAGGATTCCAATGATCCGTCCTGCTTTGAGAGAAATGTGGTGACATTTTCCCTTTATTACCCACTCCCACTTTTCTTTTAAATTGAATTACAAAGAAACTAAAGGGAATATCATTCCAAATACCTCGCATAATCGTGCTATGCCTTGTTGAAGAGTAGCATTCCTAAAGATTATATCTCATCAAGCAAATTCACTCCAAGGTCAAAGGATAAAGGGTGTTCAGAAAACTACCCTTCTGCCTAGAAGCCTTAATATTCTTGCACATGTCTTAAGCTCAGGGCACATTCCCTAATTCAATGAATAAGAATTAAATTCAAGATTAGAAAACACACTCCAATTGCCAATTCTACATTGTCCTCCATCTACACTTTAGAGATACTGCTGGTTTCTATTGGTCATTTTCTTGTTGGCCATATTTGCAAGAGGACATTCTCAATTGCATTTGGGGTCACTATTTTGACTTACCTGATGTCATCATTTGGAGGCTTATTATAACAGTCAGTGCAGAGATAATGGAAACTCTCTCAGTAAGATGATGAGTCATCTACCATTTTAAATATTCACTCCCCATTCTACCCTATTCCCATTCCCCTCCTGCAACAATAACCAATTTATATGATTGAAATGAACTTCATCATTGGTAAAAGGTGGAGATGCTAAAATGCATGAGAGTAGCTGTCATAAACCAATCACATCTACTATGCATTAATGACTTTCATGTATTTATAAAAATTCTCTGTTGTACTAATGATGATAAAATCCTAAGATTACATCTTTTAAAAAATAAGAGAGTATTGCTTCGTATGCAGATGCAGGAACAGTTAGTTTCCACATAGTTCTTTGTTTCATGGTTTGAAATGAATTTTCATTTAATTAAAAAATAATTCCTTTAATTACCCAATTCTCAGAATATTTTGAATGAACGTAACTAGAACTGTGCATTATAATTATTAAATCAGAATTAGCTTAGTGGCTTTACTTACCTTCTGATGCATACTGTCAACTCAACCATATGATGAATCAGGAAATCAGTAATACATTTTAAATAGCAATAACATTTAAGTGATATAACTTATTTTCTCTCTTATTTTGCATGTCGTATGTATGAATTTATTTTTAACATTTTCATTGTTTAAATTTAATTTATCTCAGGATTAGAATACTCATTAAGACTGTTAATTACATTGTGACAATAGAATTTGGAAATGATTGTTGTAAAGTATCTTACTAATCTGTTTTTCTTTTTTATATATATGTATATATGTGTAACATATATAGTGCGTTTAGAATTCTAATTTCTCAGCTAATTCCTTAACCAATTTTTGAACCATAAAATTTTGTGATCTAACTTGAATTGTATGTAATGTTAAAACTTAAAAAGAGATTGGAGTCCTGCCATGCAATTTATTGTCAAGTTTAAGAAAACCTATAATTTATACACAATAATACGTATACAAATGACACATTCAAGGAGTTATCAAACTTTATATCTTATAAGTAGGAATATTAAGAACAAGAAAATATCAAGAACCATTCATAATCGTAACATTCATCTTTTAAAATGGTTTTACTAGAAAATAAGGGAAAATTCTATCAACATTAAATATATAAACTTAGCAACAAAAAATAAAATAAGTAAAATGCAAATATTAATTCTTACCAGAAGGGGGAGGAGAGGATTGTCCTGAAAAAAAGGAAAACAAACATCTCTTAGAAAATTTCAAATTTCATAATACTTACATAAATATAAGTTAGATTTATATATATATATATATTTATATATATACCATCTCTATGTTAGTTAACATTCACAAAGTGGCAATTTTCAGTGCACTTTTCCCCACTGAAACTACATTTTTTTTCTCTTAATGTCATGTTTACAAAGCCCAAGTGCGTCAAAACTAGGCTATTCATTTTTGAATTCTCAGGTAAAATAAGAAAAAGAAAATAGAATAAAGGAGAGCTATTAGAATTAATTTTAAGCCTGCAAAAGACCTCGGACAGTTCCCCCCAAATGCATTCATTTATTTAGTTAATGATTGTTTATTGAGGGCCTACTATGTGCTAGACATCATGCCACGTTCTAGGGATATAATTTAACCAAGATATAGAAATTTCCTGCCCCCAGTGAGCTGAGTTCAGTGTGCGATGCAGACCAAAAAAAAGAGAAAAAAGTCATATGGTGTGATGACCAATGAGGCAGAATGTGCTATAGAAGTGCATAGGGGAATCACCTAATTTAGCTGGCCATTGGTGGCCAGCTGGGGGACAAGGCGATAGAGACGGTTTCTTGGATAGATTTAAGCTGTGACCTAAAGGATTATGGACAGTTAGCTTAGTTCTAGAGGAATAAGAAGCTGGAATTTGTCTTGTAGGCTTTAGACAGCTATCAGAGGAAGGTGTTTAAGGGAAGGTCTAATGGAGAAGCATTTCAATTTTTTATTGAGCTTATTGTAAAATGGGAAATAGATTATCAGAAGCCAAAGCTGGGGACAGAAACATCAGGAGACTAAAAGAAAAGGATATGAGAAAAATGATGTCCTGCACAAGGAAAAATGGTACCTCCCCCCAAAAAAGAGACATGAAAAAAACCTGTGAAACACTTTGAAAGTAGTCATCAAGACTTTGTAAATCTTTGCAAGTAATAAAGGCCGAGAATGACTAAAAAGGAAAACTAACGTACTAGGTATTGCAGTGAGGGAGATTGTGGAAGCTCACGCTAAGCTGAAGGAGAAAGAAAAGCCAAAGAGACAGGAATATTTGATATGCTTGAGACGTCTATGTAAAAATGTTTAGGAATATTTGGAGGCGCCTACATTGTTGGTGGGAATGCAAGTTGGTACAGCCACTCTGGAAAACAGTGTGGAGGTCCCTTAAAAAGTTAAAAATTGAGCTACCCTATGATCCAGCCATTGCACTACTGGGTATTTACCCCAAAGATACAGACGTAGTGAAGTGAAGGGCCATATGCACCCCAATGTTCATAGCAGCATTGTCCACAATAGCTAAATCGTGGAAGGAGCCAATATGTCCTTCAACAGATGACTGGATTAAGAAGATGTGGTCCATATATACAATGGAATATTACTCAGCCATCAAAAAGAATGATTTCTCAACATTTGCTGCATCATGGACGGCACTGGAGGAGATAATGCTAAATGAAATAAGTCAAGCAGAGAAAGACAATTATCATATGGTTTCTCTCATCTGTGGAACATAAGAACTAGGAAGATTGGTAGGAGAAGAAAAGGATAAAGAAAGGGGGGGTAATCAGAAGGGGGAATGAAGCATGAGAGACTACGGACTCTGAGAAACAAACTGAGGGCCTCAGAGGGGAGGGGGGTGGGGGAATGGGATGGGCTGGTGATGGGTAGTAAGGAGGGCACGTATTGCATGGAGCACTGGGTGTTACACACAACTAAAGAATCATCGAACTTTACATCAGAAACCAGGGATGTACTGTATGGTGATTAACATAATATAATTAAAAAAATTATTATAACAAAAAATAAATTAAAAAAAAGGAATATTTGGAGGTGGAGGTTGGTAGCTCAGGACATACATCTGGGCTAAGGCTATGGATCAGCATATAGATGAATATTATAGCTACAAAGGTGAAGGTGATCCCCCAGACATAAAAAAGAGGAGCGTCCAGGATAGAATTCTGAAGCTGAATAAATATTAAAGGAGAGGGACAGCAAAGGTGACCTAATTTTCTATTTAGGAGGTGTACTGAAGTCAAGAAGGGTTACGAATAGAGGGTGTTTCAAGAAGGAAATTAATGAAATCAAGTAAGGTGAGAACTAACATGGATCAATTGGATTTATCAACAGGGCTTGTGGGAATGTTGGAAAGGCCGGCCTTATTGCTATGGTGGGAACTGGATTCAGTCTGCAGGGAAGTGAGGCATGTTTTCATCCCCCCTCTTTGTAAATGACCATTAAAAAGATCATAAAACTCTTTTCCAAATGATAGTCAACTGATGTGAAAAGGAATCAAGCTCCAGGTAAAAGAACAGGTTGCCTACTACTTAAAGCATCTTCTTGCCTGGAGATTTTATTTTCTGATCTGAAGAAATTTTCTCCCCACAGAAGCACCATCAGATGGGTATGACCCAGGATTCTTCAATGACATTCCCTGGCTTATTCCTTGATATAAAAAGTATTTGTAATATTATATATTTGTAATATATATATATATATTTTACATGTATATCATGTAAGTGTGTAATTATTAAAATATATATTATTAAAATGTATATTGTATCCAATATTTTCTTACTTTCTCACTATAGTTCTCTACTTTTTCTTCATCATTCGAACTTAAGTATTGTTTATCATTTACATAATTTGGATTTTTGTTCCTCCTCTCGTTCAGTCAGTTTTTATTTTTCTAGCCCATATAAAATAATATTTTTATTTTTTATTTTATTTATTTTCACATTAGTAGTCCTCTCTCTTCTCATTTGTTTTTATTTCCTTCTAAATTACGTTCTTAGAATTGTGTCAATTTGCAAAATAAGTAATAAGAAAAATAAAGTATTACTATAAGAGTGACTAACAGCTCTTGTGTTTTAAGTGAAAGAAAAAGTAATCCTCGTGATAAATGTAGATCATTTAACATATAGCCACTCTCAAAATATTCAGGTTAGTTTGAGTGTATAAACACGTTTCATATAATACATCTCTTCTCTTTATCTATGAAGTATAGAAGTTTTTAAATATCTAAAACTATTTTGATATGCCCCTTCTCAATATAAACACCTAATTCCTTGGAACTTTGAACAAGTTAATTTGATTCAGTTAAGTAAAAAAAAATTGTTTTGCTGGCATGATATTAGGTGCTAGGTTTTAACATGTAAAAGGTGTGGTCCTTTGCTTTGGGAGAAATTACCATCTGTGAGATATTTATATCCATATCAATAGAAATCTCCAAGAGTCTGCAAAGACATTGAGGTCATAGGTGAACCTGATTGTGACTAATAATTAAAATATCTTCCAATGGAGATCAGCAAGAATCACACCACAAGACAAGGGGGAAGACAAGTAGCCGTAGATATGTAGCTAAGAGCCTTGCATATCATAAGTGGTTGATAAATACTTGTTGAATGGTTTTGAGCATGAGTAAATGCAAGGGAGAAATCAGAGAGATCTGATGACAACACCTTTGGGAGAAGAGCCAGGAGCAAGACTTATAGGCTATGATAAAGAGATTGAATGTTTTCCTGAGAGTGATGGAAGCTATTGGATCAATAAAAGTAGAAGAGAAATCAAATAGTAGATTTGATGACAGAGAAAAGAGGAATCTTAATGTTACCTGTACTAGATCCATCACTAACTCCACGGACCACTGTACTTTATTGTTCTTATTTTCTTATTAGTTTGTTGCCACCAAAATATGTAACACAAATGACATAGAACACGTTATAAAAAGAATTTACAATTTGTCACATATTTATTATGCAAATGAAGAAAGGAATGTTGGGATAATAAGGAAGCTTTCTTTTTAACATAAGAACTATGAATACTAGAGTAAATATGCTAGAAATATTTCTAAACAGTAGACAATTCATCAGGCCACATACATGTTAAATGCCCCCCAAAATACTAATTTAATTCTAACTGTTTCAAATGCAGTGAATGCTTTTAGAAGGCTCCTGGGTGGCTCAATCAGTTAAGTGTCTTGACTTTTGATTTTGATTCAGGTCATGGTCTCAGGATCCTGGGACTGAGCCCTGCGTCGGGCTCCACACTCAGTGTGGAGTCCGCTTGGGATTCTCTCTCTCCCTCTCCCTCTGCCTCTCCTGTGACTCATGCTCTAAATAAATGAATACATAAAGAAGTAAAATAATTTTTTAAAAAAGTAATGAATCTTTTTGAAGGAAATATGTGATGTATAGTATTTTAATCCAAGTTTTGAAAAGGGTAAATTACAAAAACGGAGAAGACAATTTCTATAGGTGTATCTTTTTAAAAGAATAATTCAGAAATGATATTTTATTATTATTAGTTGCTAATATGTATTGAGTGTTCATGGTATGTCAGGCACTATCGTAAGCCTGTTGTTTGTATTTTCTCTCTTAAGGATCACAACACCCTAAGAAGCTTAGAGAAGTCAAGTGTCTTGGCTAAGTTCACAAGGCTAGTATATGCTAGCCCAGGCTTGAACCTGAGCCTGTCTGACTCTGCAGACCATGCTGTCAACCCCCAGGCCTCCTGCTCTCCTCATTAATTTATCCTCACTCCCTTTCCTCTCCATCTGACCTTTCAGCATGGAAATTCTTTTAGCCAATGTTTTAGGTTATATAGAGATCGGTATTTTCTAAATCTCATAAGCTAAATAAAAAAGCATCTTAATCAGCATTGGACTACAAAATAAATGGCTAATAGTGCTACACATGCTAAAACAAACTTGGCCCTAAATATAGACATTTAGGTTAAATTATACTTTACTGGATAAATGTTCTATGTATGGTATAGGTAAATACTAGAGAAAAATCAGAGGTGTGTCAATTTAATTTACCACAGAAGATTATTTTGAATAGAAAGTTACTCAAACTACAGTGACATCAAACAAAAGTATTGTAACTCACAGACCTCGCGCCTATCTGTGAAGAGGCTTCCAGAGATTGGAAACAGAAAAATAGCTTCTCTCTATATGTATATCTACATCTATGTAT
This sequence comes from Ursus americanus, assembly GCF_024610735.1. Lineage (NCBI taxonomy): Eukaryota > Metazoa > Chordata > Mammalia > Carnivora > Ursidae > Ursus > Ursus americanus. The sequence continues at coordinate 71,408,653 of NC_142128.1, forward strand.
TTCTGGTCTAATCATGGCCCCATTCAACATTTCTTCAAATCCTCCAATCTTCAGTGCAACAAAATTTAGCATCCATGGCAAACAACATAATATCTAAAGATGGATCACATTTCCCTTTCCTCCCGTTCATGCTTATTTCCCATAAAGCCTTCTCAGATTGAATATGTGTTTTCCTTTATACCCGTTTATCTCAGAATCTGATTCTAAACTCCTCTGCTGAGTGATTTTTAGGTTATTTTGAAACACTGTAGCTTATTTGATGTCTTATTTCATTTTCTTTATACACACACACACACATACATACACACACAGTCTTTCATCACTTTGAAAGAAAATTCAAGTCTTCAGCATCCCAGTTTAGACTCAATATAAGACTAAACTTACTTATTCTCATAGTCACAAAATCCCTATAAACAGATTTTCAGTCTCTATAACACTTTTAGTCAACATGATAAATCACATGCATATTACTTAGGCACTCAATAAATCTTACAGAAACACACTAAAATAAAATGTCAAAAATAGAAACCACTTCCAAATTTAAGTTAATGTCCTTAAGAAAATAATCAGAAACTATAGCAATGCAACTTGAAATGACATAAGCCATATGTACTAGATTACATAAATTTAAAGGTTTTTCAATTAATTTTAAAATATCAAAAAACTTGACTACAAATCTCAAAACAGGAACACATATAAAGACAACTTACATGAAATAACCTCGTTAAAAATCTAACTAATATCTAAAGGACATATCACCTCAAAAAACCACTTTTATGACTTACATAAATATGAACAGTACAGGAACAAATACTTCCATGGAGAATGTTTCTGCATATCAGATAAGTTAGATAGAGGAAGTTACTTAAATATTTAGGTGAGATGGTACTACCAAATGTCTGCAGTACTTTGTCAATACCTCCCATCACATTTTGTAATTCTTCCTAAATCATATGAGCAATGACTTCAATTGTCGATTGTATTTTACATTTGCAGACATTATCAGAACGTTACTGAAATTTAAGAAGAAGCAACTGTGCTGAAGCCTCATCGTTAAACAAGAAGACCTGATCAGACTGGTTGCATGAAATATTTAATTGTTTCATGACCTACGCACTCTGCTTCAGTATATAGTGACAGAGTGATCTGTTTGGCCAGTGTAAAGCAAGAGAACTAATGTAGTTATCTCAGCTGCTTGGCAAAGGCAGACAGCCCTGTACTCTTCACGCCCTGGTTCATGTATGACTTAAAAGCAATCATATACTTCTAGTGGAGTCAAACAGACTTGGAAAAAGCTAGTAAACATCTGCAGAAAGTACTTAATAACTAGTGCATAATAAATACTTAATATTAGGAAATTGCATTAATATAAATAGCATTACCACATGTGAAAACATTCTATGTGAACAGTGCTGGGAGGGTGTGGAAAACAGGTGAAGAAAAATATATGCAATAGTAGTGGGGATTAAGTGAGGGCATGTATAATGTGTGACAATAAAAAGAAGACATTAGTACTTCTAAAAGTATGAACTGCATTGAGCGCTCTTAAATTCTATAAACACAGGAAGCAAATGTAATAAAATAGAGCATAGTAAGATACTTAGTGTTTCTATCTATTATCTTTTGACCACACTCTTCTGGGACAGCATTTTCTACATTTTTTATTTTTTTTTAAGGTAAGTGCCTATTTTCATTATTTAGTCAAGGGAATATTTAGAAATATTCCAGTAGGTGGCACCATAGCCCCAAAAATCTGTAAATCATCTAGCAAGTGCTATTTTCCATTATAATCCTGTTGTGAATCACCAGTGGAATTGACTAGATACATTAAACAGATGAAAATGTAGATAACAGAGCACTTGATCTTCAAAGCTGTGTTATTCTAACAGATGTATTGTTACTGAATTTACCTTTCCCAATATGTTTCCTTTAGGACTCAAACTGTTTAAGTGATCACAAATCAAAGTTACCTTGAAGTCACACCCCTAAGTCCCTGATCAGAAATTTCAGTAAAAACTGGAAATCAGTTGAGTGAAAATGACATTTCAAAAGACGTACTTGGGCTTTAAATACTACCCGTTCTCACCATCACCCCTACCCTCAACCTCCCCCCCAAAGAAATGGAATGTCATTTCCAAAGGGATTTAAACATGTCTAGTTGGGGAAATCTAAGGAAAGTACAAGGACAGAAGGGTGAGACAGAATAGATGAAATAAATACTTATTCCCAGTATCTGCCCTAAAATGAACGGCGGCATGTTTTGAAGGCTGAGATGAATGCATATCTGACCTCTATAAATATAAAGGCCATACAAAAGTGAAATAAGCACATCAAGACAAAAAAAAATAATAAGGGCCAGTTATATGTATGGTTTTCCTTGTTTAGTAAGGCAGGATAATAATAAAGCACGTAAATAAAAACAGAAGGATTCTTTTACTTACTCTGTAAACCTGGTATGTGTCCACAGACAACAAATCCCATAAATCTCATCAAAATAGTAAGTATCTATGGGGTAAGCACTCTGTACAAGGGACAAACAAGGTTTTATCTGGATTTCAGGGAAACATAAGAAGTAGTCTTTCCTTCATTACCTTATCAGTAAATGTAATAATGACAGCAGCAGTTTACTGAACTGTTATTATGTATCAGACATTATGCTAACAGCTTTGCATGTTTTTGCATTTAGTCATCCAAGCAAGCCAGTGCGTTAGGAAGTATTTTTCCTATTTTATAGGGAATGAAACTGAGACTCGGAGTTTAGTAAATTGCTCATAGTCACACACCTAGGAAATGTTAGATTTGAAGGAGTGTCTGTCTCATCATAATTTTCCCCTTCTTTACTCAGACTTTATGTTAAAACATTGGTTTTATTGTTATTATGCCTGGAATCTCATGGATAAAACAGCTACTGCTTACCACCAGAAAATAATTTCAGAGGTTTCCAATCATATGGAAACATAGGATGTTAATATCTATTGACATGTAGTTCATTTGATAGATAAGGAAACTAAAACTCGGTGAGCTTCAATGCCTTTCTGATTTCATGCAATTTCCAAGTTCCAGCAATTACCACAGAATTTCAACATACTTTAAATACAAAAGGACATTCAGGAAACACTAGATCAAAGCCTCCAAAAAGAAGGACAGAGACCAACATAAGCAGAAGAGAGACTTGGGAGAAACAGAGACAATGCAAGAAGCAAGAAGAAACCCTGAAACCAACTGTAATTCATATTCTCAGAAATGAGACAACATGGCGTCCATGAACAAAAAGCAAAGAGTTATAAAAAGCAACATTTCAAGATTAAGAAAGGAAGCCAATAGATACTGGATAAAATGTTTGAAAAAAGAAAGAAGAAACAGTAGTACAATAGAAAGTACAACTTAAAATGCCAAAACATTGCAAAGTGTTTATGTTTGTTTCTGGAAAGCAGGAATTGAGGTTGGGAAACAGGATGGGGACAAAGGACTGATCTCAATTACTATAAACCTAATAGTACTATACAAACTACACACACACACACACACACACACTTGAATAAAAACACAAAATTATGGGTATGTAAAATTGAGTTAAGGGTAAAGAGGGCAAAAGCATAAGCCCAGGGTAGAATAAAATCAAGGAATTCATTATCGTTAAATATAGCAATCATATCTAGCTATCTCCTAAAGAATTTTTATGTGAAACATCACAGATACTTTTGATAAATGTGAGTACATATGAGTAGGCAAACACATTCACCTCTAAAACCAGGCATGCATTTATATGTCTTTCATATTTGGCTTGAACCATCATATTATCAATTTCAGCCATGTTGATTAAACAAATCACAACAAAAAGTTAATAAATGCAAGATGACCATCTATGAGAGATTGGTTACTTTGCCTGAATTTTTATCTTAAAATATTTATCTCTAAGTCACGGGGAAAGAAAAAAAAAGCTAGATTATCTCTTCCTGTGTAATGATGGTCAGCCTGAGGTCTTTGATTTAGATTTACAAGTCTTAAAAAGTCCCACGGTCAAATTTGTTTCAGAAGTATTTCATGCTACATGTCCGTCAAAGACATGTATAATGTGTTAACATATCAAAGGCAAAGAGAAATTTATGTAGTCTTGTTTGACCCAGAATCTTCCAGAAGTATTTGCCACCAACCCATTTTTTTCCGCATGGACACAGTATAGACACTGCCATGAAACAAGAGCACTGTGGAACCTCAGAGGAACGCACTTTATGATTCTGGTTTGTGTTTGTTACATATAACTTTACATATATATAAAGAGAAAGAGAAAAGATAAACAGTATTATAATCCCAATTAATACAAAATCAGTATTTGTATTTGTACCAGATTAAAATTTCAGTTCAAAATTCTGGGCTCCACCTCTCTAGATTCTGATTCAGTAGAATTGAGGTGTGATTTGTGCACTAGTGTTTTCTTAAAGTTCCAATGGGGGGGGGGGAACAAGGATTAAGAATGATCGGTAAAGATACTTCCTTATGCATGCACAGCTAACCCTTGAACAACACAGGTTTGAACTGCACGGGTCCACTTACATGCAGATTTTTTATAGTATAGTACTGTGAATGTATTTTCTTTGTAATTTTCTTAACGGCATGTTCTTTTCTCTAGCTGACTTTATTGTAATAATACCGTCTGTAGTACATATAAAGATATAAAATATGTGCTAACAGACTGTTTTTGTTACCAGTAAGTCTTCCAATCAACAGTAGGCTATTAGCAGTTAAGTTTGGGAAAAGCCAAAAGTTATACTTGGATTTTCGACTGTGCAGGGCAGTTGGCACCCTTCGTCCCCTGTCATTCAAGGGTCAACTGTACCTAAAAACATTTCCCAGAATAGATTTACAGAGCACAGCTCAGAGATATTGCAGGTTCAGCTCCAGACCACCACAATAAAGCAAATAGTGCAATAAGAGAGTCAAATGAATTTTCTGGTTTCCCAGTGCTTATGTTTACACTATACTGTAGTCTATTAAAGTGTGCAATACCATATGGCTACAAAATGTACATACTTTAATTTAAAAATACTTTATTCCTAAAAAAATTTAGCTTTCAGCGAATCATAGGCACTGATCAAAGATTACCCCAACAAATAGAGTAGTAATGAAAAAGTTTGAAATGTTGCAGAAATTACCAAAATGCGACACAGAGGTATGAATTGAGCAAATGCTGTTAGAAAAATGATGCTGATAGACTTGCTGGAAGCAAGATTGTCACAAACCTCCCATTTGCAAAAAAAAAAAAAAAAAAAATCTGGTGTCTGCAAAGCACAATAAAATGAAGGATGCCTGTATTCTCGCGTTAAATATCTTTTTGTTCCTTAAGAAAATGTCTGTTTTTATTATCTAAATCCAGGGATAAGTACCTAATTTACAAAATATATCTCAGATAGAAAAAACTTTCTAATTATATAAATCCCTTAGTAAGTGTATGTTTTTGTAGCTGTTGGCTTTCTCGAGCATAGAATAAAATTGTAGTCAAAGAAATACAAAGAATCACCAAAGGATGTTTGTACAAGTGGTGAAATTATTTTGTTGGTGTCCTTAGTAGCATTCATACTAGTTACTGTTTAATAATCATCTACTATGTAGATGCACTTAAATAATTTTAAGTATTACTTCATGTAACCCTTACAGAAACCCTACGATGTAGACAGCATTATCTTCTTTTCACGGATGAAGTCTCAAAAAATAAATAAATTTGTGCAAGGCTAAAGAGTTTGGTTTTAAATGCACATCTGACACGAAAAGCCTCATGCTTATTCAACTATACTGTGCTCTAAGGGAAAACTATGTACACTCAATCCAGTAGTGAAAGACCTTTCAAGACCCAAGCATGAGTAAAACATCATGGATGAACCATTAAAATGCGATTCGGACTTAAGTCACACATTAAAATTTATTTTTAAGAAGTGCAAATTGCTGAATAATGACTATAAAAGAGTTAGAAAAAAACATTTCTTTGGGGAAAAAAAAGTGGGGGGAGGGTGTGGACAGGACTGTGGCAAAGTAAAACCAAGGTAAGCACTCACCCTTCAGTATTTTTACCCAAATCCTCAAGGAAGGAAAAATAAAACATGCTTGAAAATGGTTTATTCTTACTATGTCCGTGCTTTAAAGCAAAACAACACAACACAAAAAGCTTGTGCTGATGAAATATTTACCTTGTCGGGGTGCCTGGGTGGCATAGTTGGTTAAGCCTCTGGCTCTTGGTTTTGGCTCAGGTCATGATCTCAGGGTGGTGGGATCCAGCCCTGGCTGCCTGCCTGGGGCCTCACCCCTGCACTGTGCTCTGTGCTGGAGCCCGGAGTCCACTTGGGATTCTCTCTCCCTGGCTCCCTCTGCCCCTCCCCCTGCACTCTCTTTCTCTCTCTCAAATAAATAAATAAACCTGAAAAAAATGCTCTTTAAAAAAAGAAAGAAACAAACGTATATCTTGTAGAAGAAATGGGTGCAGGAGCGAATGGGTCGGTGAGGCACCGTGTGGGGCAGGAAGCCAGCGATGGGGGGGGGGGGGCTGCACATTTACTCTAGTTCTAGAGTCAATGACTTACAGCATCAGCCACAAAGCTTTTTAAATGAACAGGGACTGAACTTTGAAGGATAGTCGTGTGTGTGTGTGTGTGTGTGTGTGTGTGTGTGTGTGTGTGTGAATTAAATGCAAGATAATAAGAAATAAACAGAAAATAAATGTAGGTTTGAGGGAGTCCGCCTCCCAAACTTGGCTCTTATCTCACAGACAGAATCACACGTTCGCTGAGGCTGCACAAAAGCCTTCTCTCCTGAAGGGAAGGGTAATAAAAGCAAAAGCTGATAAATGCACCACTAACTTCTCATTTTCCCTTAATGAAAACTCTGAACAGAAACCTTTGATTTACTTTCAGAATCATTAAAGGAATCCCGGGCTTAACGGGAAAAGCTACACTTTCAAATAGAAAAGGTTTTCAATATGTTGTTCTCGCAAGTGTGCTGTTTGCACAGCTAAAAGCTAACAGCAGTGTCTTGACTGCTCTTGTGGTTTCTTCTCGTCGGTGTACTTCTGTTTTTCTGATTCTAAGTCTTTATAGGAAAGGAAGAGGTGCAGCTCCTGTGGTTAAGCACACAAGCAGTCCAAATGGTGAAACGGGTTGCCATAGCACCGGCAGAATCAGCTCCATCTCAGGCTTAAACCACAACTTCTGCACTTTATGTTGAAGCTGTCTGATTATACATTTAACTGCTATAAAAAAAGAAAGAAAAGAAAAGAAAAAGGGAAAAGACAGACAGAGAGAAAGAAAGATGAAAGAGAGAGAAAGAAGGAAGGAAAGAAGGAAGGAAGGAAGGAAGAAAGAAAGAAAGAAAGAAAGAAAGAAAGAAAGAAAGAAAGAAAAAGAAAAAGAGGAAGGGAGAAAGAATGAAAGAAGACAAAGATTTCAGGAAAGAAAGAAGAAAGAAAAAGAAAGGAAAGAGAAAGAAAGAAAGAAAGAAAGAAAGAAAGAAAGAAAGAAAGAAAGAAAGAAGGAAGAAAGAAAGAAAGAAAGAAAACTGAATTTCAGGTTGATTTGTTTTTATTTCGCTGAAAAGGTATTTCAAAGATAAGGTTGATTATTATGGTGGTGATTTGTTTCACTGAGAAAGCACTTTCTTTCGAAAACATTTGCAAATGATATTTTAATAAGAAAGAGAAGTCAGATCCAATCTTATCTTTCATAACATAAAAAGTCACCATCTCTTTGGCTAGCAATTAAATTTGATTAATTAGTTACATAATGAAAGTTGAAGAAAATAGATGGCAAACAAACAAAAATAAGACAAATGTGCTTATTTGTAAATAGATTTCACTTTCCTCTTACTTCAAGATTAGGAAATGACCAAACAGAGACAAGGCAAGGATATTTCCTATACACGCAGCATCCTTCATCATCACATAGGAGCACTCTTCTACCACAAGGACATTCTGCGTCACGCCCTTTGCAGGCAAATGTAAATGAGTTGAGTGACTTCCTTAATACCGCACTTGAAGTCTCAGGAAAGGTAACGCCAGAAAACAGAGAAATGTATGGGAGCATTTTGCTGCCTTGTTCCAGTACCTGGCATGCTTCAGCCCTGGCTGGTGACAGTTTGCCACGCTGAGTACTCCTACCAATTGTCTCATATTTTGACTAAAAACAATTGTTTCGTTATAGAGAAAATATTTAAATACTGTATTAACATCCATTAATTATATATCCTGGAAAAGGTCAGGAGCAATTTTTTATTTAGCTTCTTTGGAAAAATTTATATTGGATCAGTTTTTCATGGCCTTTTGATGTCAGAAAATTTGTCCTCTATCTTGAGTAAAAAAGAAACAATTTTTGAATACTTCCTATTCTTATAATATCTTTATGAGCTAAGGATTATTACTCTTGTTTTACAAATGAGGAAATGAAGACATTGGCTGTTTAAATTAATTGTTCCAAAAGAGAGTAACAATGCCAAAACTCCATCCCAGGTCCACGGGATGCCAAAACTCCTGCGTTTCCTACGAACCACATGGCGCCCTGAGTGGAAGGAGAGGATTCAGAGCGTTCATTTCATATCATTGTTTTGAACTTCAGTACCTAATCCTTGAATATCTAACACCCAGGGTCTGTGCTTCCTTTCCCTTTCCACTGTTTTTTTTTTGTTGTTGTTGTTTTTAAAGATTTTATTTATTTATTTGACAGAGAGAGAGGCAGTGAGAGAGGGAGCACAAGCAGGGGGAGTGGGAGAGAGAGTAGCAGGCTTCCCACTGAGCAGGGAGCCTGATCCGGGGCTCGATCCCAGAATGCTGGGATCATGACCTGAGCCGAAGGCAGACACTTAACGACTGAGCCACCCAGGCGCCCCTCCACTGTTTTTTCCCTAGTCCAAGTACTGATCCTGTTCTATGTCACTGACTTTTTTTTTTTTTTTATTGAGCTCTATGCCCAACTGGGGCTCGAACTCACGACCAGAGATCAAGAGTCGCATGCTTCACTGACTGAGCCAGCCAGGTGCCCCAATTTCACTGACCTGTAGACTCAGTTTCTAAACTGCAACTTGCTCCCTCCCTTCTCCGTGCATGCTAGAGGTTGCTACATGTCTGCTTTTTAAATGTACTGATATGTGTCCTGTTAAAATATTTTAGTAGGAAATTCCAAAATCTTTACTATTATTATGGAAAGCCCTTCACACTCTATCTCCAGCCTGCTTCTCCAATGACATTATCAAAATGCTTAAATGAAATCACTGTTTTCATTTCAAATTCAGTTCAAAGGCAATTTATTTAACCCAACAAGGTTTCAGCACATGCCTTTTCTCTCCCTTTCAGTTTAACATGACCCTCACCTGGAATATCTTGCCTTCTTTTAATGACCCTAAATCATACCCATTTTCAGGATGCGGTTCAAATTCCAGCTTCAGGACAATTTTCCAGGCCACCAGACCTCTCCTAATGTTTAGAGTGGTAATCACGTGCACCACTCGTAAGAATGCATGTTGCACATTAACTTATATGGTTAGCTATCTTTTTTCACGGAGTGTTCCAGCTAAGATCATAGACTTTGGGAACAGCACACAAGAGTTTGGATCTCTCCATGGCAACTCTCTAGCTATGTGGCCTTGGGAAAAATGACATACTGTCTCTGAGCATCTGTTCTTCATCAGTTTATCACATCTACTCATAAGGTTGTTATGGTTGTATAATAAGACAGGACAATGTTTGTGAAATACCTAGTAAGTAAGTAAGCACTCAGCACCTCCTCACTTGGAACTCAATAACTGGTGCTAGTCACTGTTACTCATCATCATGATTACCACCGTTAGCCATTTGACTTATTAACACTATTTGCGTTTCTTAAGGGCACTGGTGAAATCAGCATCCCTTATACCCTAATAAATATTCTTGGTTTTAATCTTAATATTGTTCGGGCCTATGGTCCCATGTTAATAACACTTTGAGCAATATAATTTTGAAACTCAATATAAGATGTGGCATGTGTAATTTCTCCTTTCATAAGATGGTATTGCATTTCCTCTTGGCATTTTCCTATGTTCTCAAATTTTCATATATATCTATATTTATGTCATGCAAGGAAGAACAAAATGCAAAACTGTACCCAGAAAGAGCTGGGCTTTGCATTGTACTCAAACTGACGTGGGTTTAAACCCTAGCCCAGCTGGTTAGGGCCTTGCGTGGGTTAAACAATGCTTGTGAGCTTCATTCTCTTTGTATGTAGAGATAGGATCATCATACCTAGTGGATGTATAGGTTGATATGAGGATTAGATAGAGTAATATTTGCAGAGGGCTTTACGAAATGGATAGCAGGCATACAGGTGGTGTTAAATAAATGTTCATTGCAATTAGTACCAGACCATCCCTCTGCCCTTTCCACTTGTTGTCCATCAGTGGATAATTTTCTAATGAGATTCAGAAATCCCATAATAGTTAAAGCTATTTTAAGAGCCTATCAGGGCTGAGCTATCTATTAAATAACTGGCACACAAAATCTCATTTTCTTTTAAATTATGAGTTGGGTAAGAATCTCTATGTGGCTACTCTTGAATTTTAGATTTGGGCATAATTTTCTATGATAATGCAATTTTTGCTCAGCGAGGTATAAAAGAGAGTTACATTATCAGATTATAGTATTTAGTATGTCCCCTTAGCTTGACTGTGATTATCACACCCGATGCTGTATTTTATCACATTCCTTTTGCACTCTCCCTCATGCTTTGGAGGGCTTCAAAGAAATTTTATCAAATTCAAGTCTTATGAGTCACAGTAAAGATCCCAACCCTCAAAGCACGTGATTTGCCAGTGACCTATCATCTATGACTCTATCTTCACACAAGCAGTGGAAATGGCTTCATCCCACAGGTTCTGAATCCAGGGTTCCCCTCACAAAGGTACTCAGACAATGCCTGTGCCTTGCAATCTCAAGGGCCAGCTTCCTGGCAACCATCCCCCAAACTACCTCAGAACCCTTTCACTGACTGATAGAGATCTACCATCTGTTTCTTAAGTTTGACAACCGTACACAAAAAATTTTTCACAGCTGGGTGGAAAAGGATGTGGCCCCCTTTCAGCTTCATATTTAGTTTACGTTTCCTCCTTATTGATTGGCTGACACCCTCCCAAAAGTCAAAAGAACACCTTAGGCTTATGTTATGCCTATGCTCAAATAGTCGCCATTTTAAAACCTCAGGACATGGCTCCTTTAGGCTTGGGTCCTCACAGTGTCCGGTGCTAACCTGGACCTCACACAGCACATCAGTACCCTATCTGGTTTGACTGAATTAAGTTATTTAAAAGCAACCACAACAATTACAAGTCCTTCAGCCACATTTGGGGATCTCTGTGGACATGAAATGACCTGAATAAAATGACCCATGACTGGTCTATTTCTCACTGCAACCGTTTCTCTTACTTATTTTTATCCCTAAGGTGAAATTTTAATCTTATAGAGCATTCACAGCCTCAACTGGAGGACTAGGCCTTGATTTTTGAGGCAGGAATAGGAAGCTGGTGCTTGGCACAGTTCTAGAATAATGCTTCTAAGATTCTCTAGTTAACCCCTCAAATGAAATCAGTAGTTACAACAAAAATTACCCCATTCATTTCGGACGCAGGAACGTAGCCACTGGTCAGATGAAGCTAGACATGAAGGAGAGAGATGCCTGCCCCCCTTTCATAGTAATAAAACAGCCTAAGAGAAAAGGACCCCAAATTTTGAATTATTAATTCATAAGCATATTTTCATAACTTATATCTAATTTACAGAGATAGAAAAATATTTTTATGCCTGATCTATGACAAGGGAAATCTGGTTCTTGACATAGTATGTCATTTCATTTCATAAAACAAAGAGTAAATTTAGACTGAAATAATTCTTACGGGAAATCTTATAAGAAGTTCTTAGATTTAGGGTTTTTTTGCTTTTTTTGCATTATTTTGTCTCTTTATGATAATCTATTACACTTGATCCTAATGAAGGAGGACGTGGGGCTAAAATTAAGTAGGTTCTTATTTTTAATGGGATATTATCAATGGCATATACTTTTTAGAAGAATAAAAGCAAAATATTGATAATAAAATAAAGATAAATCTGAGGCATATTTATTGAGAAAACTTCAGGATTTTTTTAATAATAAATACTTTTTTCATAGTCTGTCACCTACTTCAACAAAATTACATTTTCTTTAAAGTTTAGAAGTTTGTTTCTCACAAAAATTAATTCTATGTCAATAACTACAATTATGGGACGCCTGGGTGGCTCAGTCAGTTATGTCTGACTTGGTTTTGGCCCAGGTCATGATCCCAGGGTCACGAGGTCAAGCCCCGAGTTGGGCTCCATGCTCACTGGGGAGTCTGCTTGAGATTCTTTCCCCTCCCTCTTCCTCCTCCTTTGCTCCTCCCCCTGCCTGTACTCTCGCTTGCACGTACCCTCTCTCTCTCAAATACATAAGTAGGTAAATAAAATCTGTTACAAAAAACTACAGTTACTATAGTCACAAAATGAATAGAACTGAGAAATATTCAGTTTTCCAAGGATGACTGCAGAATTTGTTAGAGTCATTCTTTACTTTAAACCCTTGAAATCAGGCCTTCAGATCAGAAATAGGTGAAATTCACATGCTCTATGATGTTAATAACTTTTGAAAGGTTATGCAAACTAACCCATAACCTTGGCAATGATCAGTCTCGTAAAGTGGAGTGTGAATTCTAGTAGAGAAGTTTTACTATATACAGTATCATTAAATATTTTGGCAGGTTAAAAACAGACACTTTGATGCATGCACGGGGAAGGAAGTCCAGAAGCACATGCATCGTTATATTAACATTAACTATTAAACATGATTAACTATTAACATTATTATCCATCTACCTCACATAGTTCTGTGTTTAAACTGTTAAAATGAACCTATTATATTGTAATTAGAAAATTAATACTGATTGTATGTGTCTGAGAGAAATTTATTTAAAACCATATTTAATCTCTCTATTTTCTGCTAATTGGTTTTGATACTAAGATTGAAAGAAAATAAAAAAAGAAATGTAGATATTTTTTAGAGGGTAAGGATTATGTTACACAGTATCCTTAATTTGTGGATCCTTAAGTATTATGCAGACACATTTTTAATAAATCAGACCAGTTGCCCCATTGAGCATCTTAGAACACAGAGCAACATACTCTTAAGATGGAGCATAGAAAATGGTAAAATTAGGAAAATGAGAAAATACTTAAAATCACTTGGAGCTTCTCCTTGGTAGTTGAAATAGTGGCTGTAATAATAATGACAATAGTTAATACTGAGCCCTCGCTATGTGCTAATATTACACTGACATGTTTAAATAAGTCTCCCTTCATGTAGAATCATGCCACTCTCTGCATATTCTTTGACTAATATTGATAATTTCCCTCCCTTATTGTTCTCCCATATATTTCTCAACCCAATAGCTCTTCAAAATCACTATTTCCTTAATATATGTCCTGGGAGAGGCTAGACAGTTTGCTACAATTACCACGGACTAGAGAGTCACATAGACAGAGTGTATGGTCCCTGGTTCCTGGTAATATGATAAAGGCTCTGGCTTTTCTACTGCTGAAATAAGGTCCCAAGAGTAAGTTTTGCTTCTTATCTGAAAACTGGGTAGATAACACCTATCTTGCAGTGGTGTGGTAAAGATTAGAGATATGTAAAACATCAGATCTGTAGAAGGCATTCCAAGTAATAGACAACTATTTTCATTACCAGGGATGCAAAGTTGAAATAGGAAATGACCAGCTGCAGAAAAGCTGTAGCAAATTTCGGTTGGAAGTTTCTGTAAGGAAATCTGAATTCACTAGTATTTGTGGAAGGGAATCTGTGATGTATGCTCAACTGCATGAATTTCACAGAGGGGAAGTGAATGTAATGTTGATGAGAAAGAACAGCTATGCTAACGATACAGCTAAAGAGGAAGACCTGGGATCAGAAGTCACAGATCCCTGAGCTGCAGTGTCATTGTGAAAATCAAATGTTAGTGATAATATGGTCAAGTACTCAGTCCTAAAATATGTTAGTTTTAATAAAATTCTCTTGAAAATTATTTATGATTAGCGTCTATATTCAAGAAAGAGCATCACAATTCAATTTGTATATCAGACAAATCCACATTCAAAGATTTTCTACAAAATACCTAACCAGTAACTCTTCAAAGTTTTCGAAATCATGAAAAACAATGAAAGACTGAAAAACTGTCACAGATCCAAGGAGACCAAAGAGACAGGAGGAAAAAATCCAAAGTGGTGTTCTGGATTAGACACAAGAGCATAAAAGTGACATCGATGGAGAAGTGGGTGAAATCTGATGATTGTTTCTTAGTTTTGACAAATGTTTTGTAAAATGTTAACATTAGAGAAAGATGTAAAGTAAATGGAAGTAAAGAAGTAAATGCAGGGGGCGCCTGGGGGGCTCAGTCCGTTAAGTGTCTGCCTTCAGCTCAGTTCATGATCCTGGGTCCTGGGATGGAGCCTCACATTGCGCTCCCTGCTCAGCGGGGAGTCTCCTTCCCCCTCTCCCACTGCCCCTCCCCCTGCTCCTTCTCTCTCTTTCACTCACTCTCTCTCTCAAATAAATAAATAAAATCATTTTAAAAAAGTAAATGGGAACTTTCTGTGCATCTTTTCTGTAAATCTGAAATTATTCTAAAATTAAAGTTTTTTTTAAGATTTTATTTTATTTATTTGACACACACACACACACACACACACGCGTGCGCGCACACACACACAGAGCACAAGCAGAGGAAGCAGCAGTCAGAGGGAAAGGGAGAATCAGGGCCCCTTGCAGCAGGGAGCCAGATGTGGATTTCGATCCCAGGACCCTGGGATCATGATCTGAGCCCAAGGCAGACGCTTAACTGACTGAGCCACCCAGGCACCCCTAAAGGTTATTTTAAAAAATATATTTCTATAGTTCAGAGAAATATGAAACAACTTTCCTTTCATTTTTAAAGTAGATATTTTTGACACTGGGCACTTTCCTTGCCCATCAGATAGAGGTTTGCAATCCTGGCCCCAGTTATCATACAGTCATAATGTAGATGTTGTAATTAACAGTCCTAAAAAGACAATGTTACATGTCATGCCATGTCTAAGGAATCAAAATGTTACAACTGAGAGATATAATAAAGCTTACCTAACCCCCTACCTAATACATGAAACTTTTATAAAATCCCTACAGGGGGCAGGTGGGCAAGGGAATGGGAGAAAAAGCTAAAGGGCATTAAGTGGTACAAACTTTCAGTTATAAAATGAATAAATCACTGAGATAAACAGTACAGCAAAAGGAATATAGTCAATAATATTGCAGTAATGTTGCTTGGTGACAGATGGTGACCACACCTGCAAGGGTGAGCCTTGAGTGATGAATTGAAGTGTTGAATTGGTATACTGTACACCTGAAACTCATAGAACATTGTGTGTTAATTCTGATTCAATATTAAAAAATGAAAAAAAATCCCTACTCCTTAATTGTGAGTTCATTCTTAAACGTCTTTATTGAAAATTCACTCACAACTTTTTATGAATGTCTATAGTATTTCATTATCTAAAATCGAAATGGCAATGAACATGAGATGCTAGTCCAGTCTCATCAAAAAGGACATGGTCATTAGGCCAAAGAGGCAGTGTCATTTCTACAGCACATAAGGAATAAGCAATTGCAGGGAAAGAAAGGTCTTTGGTTTAAGAAGATAAATCTAGATAAAGTTGGAAGTATTTAAACACAATTTTTTTTCCAAAAAAAAAATTGATTGCTACTTTGCGGCACACCAAATGAATACACAGAAGTTTACTGATCAACTGAAGAAGCTTGGTTTTAGGGGTTTGGCCTCCATATGCATACATGCTTTACCCATAGCATAGACATCATTGAATTAAGACGATGTTTGAAAGAAGTATATTGTGGACATCTCATGATTTCAAAATTCTTAAATTTGAGTTTGCTATTTAAAAAGTACCAGCAAGTAAAATATATATATATATATATATATATATAAATATATATATACATATACATAATATATATATATCTCAAAAGGTTTATTCTACTGTCTTCCTGGGGATTTTTTTTTTTACTCTGAGAGTATATTATTCTGTAGTCTTTCATTATATTTTGTTTATTTTCCCTAAAGATTGTTTTCCTTAATATCACTGGAGGAGTGATAAAAATGAACTCTTTCATTTTTGTGAATAACGAATGTGAATGGAAGGGGGTTTTTGTCTCTGTAATGGAAACAATCAAAAACAAGGTCTTTTCATTTATTTAAAACAAACACTTGATTCACTCAGTAAATATTTTCAAATTGCTATTATGTATAAGACAACATGTTTGGTGCTATGGACACACAATCTGACTTCAACCAACTTACAGCCTAATAGAAACAGCAAATTATATAGGCGCAGTTCTAATTACAACTAATGTGTATATGGTACTTATCATGTATCAAACACTATACCAGGTTACCTATAATATCTGTAAATATGTACCATATATATAAGCTTCCTCAATAATTGTAATCATATGAAGTATGTATAATTACTATCCTGACTTAAGAGACGAGGAAAGCCAATAAGGCACATCAAATAACTTGTCCAAGATCATTCAGCTTGTAAGTGGCAGAGACAGGCTCAAAGTCAATTCTTTCAAGCACTTGGCTATACCCACATTTGCAATGTGCTATGTGCTCTGGTGGAGATAAGCACAGTGAGCTATGGAAGCAGAGAGAGAAAGAGTGCCTAATCCATTCTTGGGGTGACAATGGAAGTCTCCCTGTAAACAAAGGAATGTCTAAGTTGAAAAGGAATTAGGCAGGAAGGGACGATGGTACTTCAGAGAAGGAGAGCAGTATGGTCCAGAGCTGAGAACCTAGTACATTTCAGAAAGTAAACACTCTGCATGGCTGGAAAACAAGACGTAAGGTGCAAAAGGGGCTAGAAATATTTCTTGAAGGGAAACATGATCCTGCTGGTGAAGGCATCCTATTATATACTAAGAAATTGAACATTATCCCCAGGCAACAGGAATTACTGCAGAACTCTAAGCAGGGAGCAATCCCGCTCCTGGTTTGCAGAGTCGAGGTTAGGCATGCAAGAGGAGGATATGGGTAGAAGGCTATAAAATGTTTTTAAAATGCTGTTAACATACTTCCAGCCACAACTAACAGGGAAAAAAAGAGAGAGAGAGAGAGAGAGAGATTTCAAACAGGATACGCACTAAGGAGTTTATTATTTCTCCAAAAAGGATTAGTTGCGTGGTTCAATAATGGTACTAGAGTCCAGGTTTCCTCCACGTTTTTTCTGTGACATTCACAGGGTACAGGCCTAACTGCCCTGAAGGTGTCAAAACGACAAGATGTCACATTTTCATAAAATAACAGCCAGAAACAGGAAAGGGGCCTTGGCTTCCTTTTGTTTCCTTTTAAGATTAAGGACAGTTTCCTCCAACCCCCTTTAGGTGTTACCACTCTAAATTGCATCACTGTCGAAGAGAATGTAGTCGCCATGATTCATGTTGACCAATCAAGACCTAAGTTTAGGTCACATGGAAACAGCAAGCTCAGATTGAACTTCAAGTCACAGAGGAAGGCATAAAGAGCAAAATAATTAAATAAATACAAAATAAAATTATTTTTTTACAAAATGAAGTTTCCATTAGCTAGAATACACAGAGGTGTGGGGGATAACAATCTCAGAGGCTACTGTAAGAAGGAAAATGGTCTGGATCAATGTTGTGGCAATGGAAGTAGACAGAAGAGAGTGTTTCAAGAGATACGAAGGAATTCAGAACAGGTTCCAAGTTTCAGGCTTGGGCAAAGTTTTCAGAAGCTAATAGAATTCACTGGAATAGGGAAAATGAGAGCAAAGCAGGTTAATGAAAGAAGATTTTGAGTTCGGTCTTGGTAATGTTGTGTTCAAGATGCCAATGGGATACCAGCTGAAGGTGCCTAGCACCAGCCTGACAAATGAACTTTTAGTGCGGAAGAGACAGCAAAGCCTAGAGATGTCGATGTCAAGTCACCACTTACTAGAAGACAAATGAAGCAACGGGAGTGAGTGATATCAACCAGAAAGATACCAACACCAACATTTAAGGAGCTATCCCAGAAAAAGGAGCCAGAGGACTGAGATAAGTAAGAAAACTCAGAAAAGGTGGTGTTAAGTTTTGGGGAAACCAAGCGAGGAGAGAGCTTCAAAAAGAAGGAAATTGTCAGTTGTGTCCAACGTGTCTGAGAGGTGAAGTAAAGTAAATGCACAAGCTTGGGCCATTGGATTTAATTTTTTAGAACCTGGAGGCAGGGACGGTGACACTAGTGTAGGCATGCATGTAGTTTCAGTGGCGTGCTGGGAGAAAAAACCAGAAAGCAGTAGGCGGGTAAATGAATGGGAAGTGAGAGAGTGTAGACTGTGCGGCTGGGGGAAAAAATTTTTTTTTAAAGTCTGTGAAGGAGGGGAGCCTGGCTGGCTCAGTTGGTAGAGCATGGGATCTCAGGGCCATGATTCAAGCCCCACGGTTAGGTGTGAAGCCTGCTTAAAAAAAGTTAAGAAGTCTGTGAAGGAGAAGAAAGAGCTAGAGAAGAGTTATTAGATAGACACTTAGAGTGAAGAGAAGGTACTTATTTATTTGTTAATTGGACTTATTGTCATTCTCTCAAAATTGTGTTTTGATGATTATATTTATAAATGGTTTTGGAGCCTACGGGAGTAAAAGCTTTAGATTTAACAAACGTAATGTAAAATTAAAATGCTTAATAAAACTTTAAAGAAATCCCCTAATGTTTTTAGTATACAATAAATCCATTAGGGAATTATCATATGGTTTCACCTACATGTGTAACATAAGGAATAGCATGGAGGACATTGGGAGAAGGAAGGGAAAAATGAAGGGGGAGATGGACCACGAGAGACTATGGACTCTGGGAAACAAACTGAGGGTTTCAGACGGGAGGAGAGTGGGGGGATGGGCTAGCCCGGTGATGGGTATTAAGGAGGGCACGTGTTGCAATGAGCACTGGGTGTTATACGCAAATAATGAATCGTGGAACACTACATCAAAAACTAATGATGTCCTGTATGGTGACTAACATAACATAATTTTAAAAAAACAAAAAACAAATGTAATGTAAAATTCAAACACTTATTAAAACTTTAAAGAAATCCCCTAACGTTTTTAGTATACAATAAATCCATTAGGGAATTTAAAGTTTGTTTTTTGCTTTTGTTTTTTTGAGTCTTTGTTTTAATTTTAAGTATTGGATGTGTCCAAAATTATCTTGTATCCTGTTTTCTATATATCCCTTCAGTAGTGTTTCTTTTTATTGCCAATCTTTAAACCCCAAACTGATCAAGTTTCATATTTAGGAATTTTTATACATAATAGGGTCAGATAACAATAATAAATGATTATAAAAATGTTGTCATGGAGATTTTGTCCTCCAGTGTCTTTCTTTTAAAACACTAAAGAAAATCAACAATAGAAGAAACATTCATATTTAGCATTTAAGGCTGAGTCTCTCATGTGGACCCTAGCTGTGCTATGCCAGGAGTGTATTTCACTTGTGACCTAATTTATAAAATGTCTGTATCACTGTCAAAACTCCTGAGATAAGTACAAAAGTAAATTCAAAGCAGAAGCTAATAATAATACTTGAGTTCCTTCAGCATGAAAAAATAGCATTTGCTCTAACAGTTCTGAATTAAGATGCTCATAACAGAAAAATAAAAGGGGAACATATATTAACTTTACTAAGGTCTTCTGAGTGAGGCTAAAGAAATATCTGATTGAGATTTATTTTCTTTAGAAATGTAATTTTCAGGATGATAAGAATGTGAAGAAAGGTGGAGAAGAAGGTATAGTTTGGAAAAAATGACTTGCTATTCGTTGGACTTTTCAGCTCAGTTAAACTACAATTTAATTTTTTAAAAATTCCCCAATTGTATGTCATTGTCCAAGAAATAGTTTTTTCATTTGTTTGGGGGAAAAGGGGGTTCTGGAGTGATGGGCAGGAGTTCTGGGTGAGAAGCTATCTCTGCTTCTAACAAAATGGGCAAGTCAAGGATTCGCCATATCCTTGGTTTCCACAGGATTCAGCAGTGGGATATTTAACAACAGTTAAAATTTAAACTTTAAAAATGTGAAATTTTACAAATGAAGGAAAATATTTTTTAAATATTTAACTTTCAAATCTCATTATATAATTTCTTTCAAAAGAAGTTAGTCAATTGATGATTTGAAAAAATCTTGATCAAACCACTCCATTATCTCCCACTCCCTATATAAATGAAGTCTATAAGGTAAAGTGTCTAAGTCATCAAATTACTTCTTAGAGAATCAAAGAAGTTATTTTTTTCTAAGCATATAATAGCTTCTAGTTATGGTCAAAAACAAATGTGTTATCATTTGCTCCATAAACACATGCCTCCCCATAAGCAAACATAATCTTCATCTGCTAAAAAGAGCAATTTATTAACAATTGGCAGGATGTAATAGGAAAGACTTATGAAGGTAAAGAACGAAGATACTCGAGGTTTTTTAAAAAATCTAGTTTTATGAGTACATAGCAGATAAGGTAGTAGGGAGGTCTACACAGTGCAAGCAAGGAAGGCAGAAAGCATAAAAGGAGGATGTTGGGTGCAGGTGGGTGGGTGTGAGCACCAGAAAAGCTGGCAGACAACCAATGTGAGCATGACCAGTCAGAGATAAAGAACCTTGCATAGGAATTTGGCGCCAGAGGAAACAACACTAAGAATTAGTCATTTCCAGACATACTCTAAAATCTACCATGATTTGAATTCTGAAAATAAGTGTGTTCATTTTTTGTGGTTACTATGCAAACACTGAGCTATTTCTTTGTAATTTTTGCCTGGTGTGATAGTTGTGGGTACTATTTCAACCATGCTATTTGCACAGAAGTCACTCCTTTGAAACTATTCCCATTAGGCTGAATCATACAAAAGCATTTCTTTGTAGGTCACCAACAATGACCACATATCAATTCCACATGTTGCAGTCTATATGTCACATGTCATCCAATGAACATAGGAAAATACCTTCTAGCTAAATGTACCACCATAGCCCTCCAGTAGTCTTGTCACTGCTTGCATTATGCATGGATGGCAGGC
Source organism: Ursus americanus (assembly GCF_024610735.1). NCBI lineage: Eukaryota > Metazoa > Chordata > Mammalia > Carnivora > Ursidae > Ursus > Ursus americanus. The sequence goes on from NC_142128.1 coordinate 71,429,819, forward strand.
TTTTGTTAAATTCTCTTAACCTCCCTTCAATATATATCTGTTCACCATAGGGCTCCAATTCTTCCTTTGGGGGAAATGGATTCCTCAATCCTGAAAGGCTAGAACATTTATCTGTGCTCTTTGGGTCCTGATATCTCTGTGACTCCATGTTTATCTTCTCCTCTAGAAAGTATACAGTCTTAGTTTTCTCTGCTCCTTTTGTTCTGCTCTTAAACATGTACCCTTCCCGCCTAATCTGGAAAAGTCTTTGATTTTTCCTGGAGTACATTTTAGTTGCTGCTATCGTTCTCTCTTCCCTTTTAAAATCACCTTTCCTGGGGCACCTAGGTGTCTCAGATGGTTAAGCGTCTGCCTTCGGCTCAGGTCATGATCCCAGGATCCTGGGATTGAGCCCCGCTCACTGCTTGGTGGGGCCCTGCTTCTCTCTCTCCCTTCTGCTCCCCTTGCTTGTGCTCTCTCGCTCTCTCTGTCAAATAAATAAATAAAATCCTTAAATAAAATCACTTTTCCTGCTGCAGAATCTACCTAATGCCATCTCACCCATTCTCATCTTAACCTTAATCATTTGTCTTTCCTCTAAACCATGCAATTGGGATTATTATCCTCACTTGGTATTTGCTGGCCCAAAGCAAGGGCCGTTTCGTAAGTCCTTAGGTCCCCTTACTACCTTTTTCTGAATACTGCCCATTCTTAGTGGCAGTCTGGGAGGTGCTTAGCAAAACAGAAGCACTCAGTTAGAAAGCAAATCCATACCTCAGATGTCTTAACGACTTCTGTTTCTCCCGTGTGTTGTGTCCTCCCCTGTATTCTTCATCTAGCTAATTCCCGTATGGTCAGTAAACGCTAAGTTAGATGACACTGTATTACGCCACCATGTCACTCTGTGCATCTGTTTGTATAAGACTCATCACATTGTGCTTTTACCTCTGATTTGAGTACCTGGAATGCTCTTCCCCCAGGTAGCCATACGGCTGACTCTCTACACTTCTGCTCTTTGTCCAGTGTCTACTTCTGTAAGGTCATGCTGACCATGTTACAATTAATATTCCACTGTTTTGAGAGCACCTTTTAATTCTGACTTCTGCACCCAGGGTTAGCTACACACTAAATCCATAAGTAATTTTCTAACATTTCCTCATTTACTCTGCAAACAAATATAGTAACAGTTTGCTCACTATCTCTTGGGTTTGCTTTTATTACCTTATTTTCTCATGTTGTTTACTGCCTACAATGCCTGTGACATCTTAGGATTTAAATTCTATCAATTACTTGAATATTTCTCTGAACATTCCAGCTTTCATTGGTATCTTTTTTCTATATTTCCATGGCACGTTGTGAACTGCTGGTTTGCATGCATGTGTATGTGTCCTGTCCAACAAACAGAAGAAACATAGTTTCAAGGCAGACACTGTGACTTTTTTCCCTCTGTGCTCTTCCCAGAATTGAGCTCACTGCTTTGCGGTTAGTAAGAATTCAAAAACACAGCTAGAGTGACTGAATGAATGGGTAAATGGCCCCATTTTCTGTTGGCCATTTGTAATACAAGCAAGCCAAAATCTTGGCTTTCCAAACTCAGTTGGCTGAAGAAGTTGGGATCTTACATCATCACTAATTGTAAGATAGAATTGTTCCCATCTGAAGCAAGCTTACTATTTTTCTTTGATCTTTGTACGTTGGGAAGCTTGCCTGATAAAAGGGCCTAGTACAGATTCAATCATATGCAGCGACTACCAGCTATAGCAACTAACAGACAACGGTAAGTACTCAAAAGCCATTCATAACCCCATTCTTTTTTGTCTAACTCTACAATAGAGTCTAGAAAGCTAACATTTCCTTTCTCGGGGCTTCCTTCCCACCCCTTATAGTAATAGATGGCCAAATAATGTATTTCTGGCCAATAAAAGTACATAAAGTCTTTGCGGAAGGTTTTCATCCCTGAATAAAAAGGCAAAAGCTCTTTAGGAAAAATCTCTTGCCACTTCGCCCTTCTTTTTCTTTCTGCCTGGAATGCAGATGAAAGGTGTGGTTGCCCAGCGGCCATTAAGAGACATGAGATGGCTAGCACAAGGACAAAAGCCTATAGAATAGGATGGAGAAAAGAAACATGAAAAGAGGTTGGGTTGCTTAAGTCATCCTGATGTCTCTGTGCCAGTCAGGGATGACATTCCTCCAGATCTCCAGATCTCCAGGTTTGCAGCTCCTCTTTATTTAAACCATTACTAAATATATTTTGTTTTGTTTGCTAAATGAATACAAAGCTGACTGATACAGTAACCTACAGGATTATTGCTGAAGTTTCTTGCAGTCATCTATATTCAAGCAAGATTGTATTTAACTTATAAAGACAAATAAAAATGAATCTACTATTTTAAAAAGTAGATCCATGGTCGAAGCATTTATAGTCTACCTTGAAAAGAGTTCTATGTTAAGATCACTTTGCTCATGGAATATATTATGCTGTTAACCTCTGTGTCTGGTCTCACTAAGGCTGGGCAAAATCTGTTCACTACCATCTCTGCTACAGATCCCTGCATGTGTAAAACCCACTCTCGTGCATCTCTTAAATTAAGTTTCATAGATTCACAGAACCTTTAGCTTTACCTTTACTTTAGTATCTAGACATGTTTAGCAAATGCTTTAATTATTTCCATTTCTTCATAAAATAGAACAGTCTTACAAATAGTTTCTTTACAATTTTTGGCCCTGAAAAGATCTGCTAAGTCCCAAGAATCTGTTTCAGGGCCACCATGATCACCAGAAGGATCTTCTCCTTGTTCCTGCCCTCTCCTTCAGACACGAGTGAAAAAAAAAAAACCTACCACTCCAAACCCACGTTTGTCTCCTATTGTTCAAATATCTATGAGTGGATGTCCACAACTCTCCCTACATCTTTCAATGTGAATAATTGAGCAGATTGGGAGATAATGAGCTGCCCCTTGTAGATAAAGATAGCTAATGGCAATGTAAACACCGCACGCACTTGAACTCTCTTGCCAAGACTAGGAAGAGATTCACTTGTACGTCTCCATATTCTCATTATCCTAAACGTGCCAATCTGATTTTATTTGCCACATTGCAACACTTCGCCAAATATGCTTCTCAGTCTGTGCCATGGTATTTATTGCCATGTACCGTATGGAACACACTAGAATGTTTCTCCTGTGTTTATCAATCAGATGCTAAGGAACCAAAGAAGGGGAACACATTTACTAGGTTTAGAGTTTTTCCTGTTCTTGGAGACACGTAAGTGCTTGGAGACATTGGAATGAAAATGTCATTATAGTTGCCCTCGTTACCTCAAGATGGGAATCTGGCTCACACTGTCACGAGGGGTGGTCGCTATAGGATGTCTCTGCATGTACGTTGGGGGCTTGGCTCTTTGCACTGCTTACTGTCTTTGCTTCTACCTGGCTCTCACTCCACTCATGACTAACTTGCTCACTTTGGCCCAACCTGATGTCAAAACACGCCCATCAAAATGATAATTTATAATAGAATGTATTCCCTCATGAAATATATTCAAATGATTTATTAGACTGCTATAGAAGGCTGTAGGAATACTCCAAAAGTGCCCCCCTTGTACTGGCTCCAATCCCATTCAGATTCAAAAGATACTTTCCAAATTGGGAGGCCTGCATTTTTCATCATGGGTCTCCCAGAACATCAGCCTCAAGAGGATAAAGATTGTACTTTTCCTTTCTCTTATCATTAACGACTGTTGATATGTGAGTATCACAGGGTCAAAAGGAAAGAGCTGTTCGAGCATTTCATCCAGTGCTAGAATTCTAAGGAACATGAGGAGGAGGCCCAGGCCAGTGGGAGAGTAAGTCTTTCTCTTGCAATTTGGCCACCCTCAGGGTCATGTTAGCTTCAGAAAGGAGATTTTGTCTTCTTCTCCAAACAGCCTGTTCCAGAGCTTTGCACACACAAGCCTGACATAAACTCCTGAGACAAAGATGTAAAACAGCTCATGGCATATCTGAGTTGGAATTTTCAAAACTTGCAAAAAGCATTCCCTAAATATATGAGTTGGAATTTTCAAAATTTTCAAAAAGTATTACCATTCTACTTGGTGTTGTCATCAAGTAACATGACTATTAAAAATTATTAGTTGACAAAGGAAAAAACCAGTTGTTTTCTATAGGAAAACAGTTCCTATATTGGGCCCCAATGAGATAGTTATAAGGGTATAAGGAAAAACCATGTTCTCTGAAACCTGTTCTCAGAAATGTAGGTAGGAACTTGGTTTTTCTACACACATAGCAACCTTAAATCTTTTCTTGCCAACCAAATAATTTTTTTATGCTGTCAAAATACTTCACAGTTATGGCAGACATCATGTCAAACAGCTGTTTTGAACAAATATTTTCCCATTGTTACACATTTCCCTTTCAAATGTGGGAAGATGGTCTGTTCCTTATTTCTCAGGCCACAGGCACTATCTGAAAGAAACAAACTGAAAACCCACACTCTCACCTCAGTTATCCACAGAACAACTTTCTTGAAACATACAAGCCTATCTGGATATATAAAAAATAATAGTAGAGACCGCCTTAAATGATACTATTTCCTCCTCTTCTCCCCAGTATCATCTTGCTGTTTGACATCCTACTCCTCAGGTGACCTTAAGGCATGCGGGGGGTGGGGAGGGAAAGGCATAGTTCCAAAGCACTGGAAGTGTTTATTGTTATTATTAATATTGAAAAGTTATTTTGTTTGAGTTCTCCTACCCCGTTGGTAGACAGGTAACATGCTGTCATGCAAAAAGGAATAATAATAAGAAGAATAACAGCATAGCAATGATCATAATAATTACTAACATATATTTAATACTTTCTATGGGCCAATCATTTATTCTTCAGTACCTGTGAGGTAGATACTCAAATTATCACCATTTACTGATAAGGCACAGAGGCTAAGCAACTTTCCCAAAGAAATACAGTGAGTGATGGAGCTACAATTTATATCCAGGAAGTCTAGATTTGAAAGTCCACAATCTTAAAAAACTAAAAAATGAAAAATAGGGGCGCCTGGGTGGCTCCGTTGGTTAAGCGTCTGCCTTAGGCTCAAGTGGTGATCCCAGGGTCCTGTGATCTAGTCCTGCATTGGGATTCCCACTCCGGGAAGCAGGGGAGCCTGCTTCTTCCTCTGCCTCTCTCTTTCTTTTTCTGTCTCTCATGAATGAATAAAGAATCTTTAAAAAAATAAAAAATTTTAAAAATTAAAAATAAAGCCCAGCGCCTTAACCAACCACAAACTACCTTGGAATTGATATGATTTATCAAGGCCACCAGCTCAGCTCTGCATTCAGCAGGAAGCCACAGGTCCCCAGTGTCCAGGTCAGGGCATGAACTGTTAGACTAAGTAAGCTTCGAAGAGAAGTTTCCTTTGACTGGTTGCGGAAGCTTGCCAGTCCCTCAAGTCATTCAGACTGAGGATTGTTTCTCCTACTTCCACAAACCCACTTGTGCCTTTTTTACACTTCACAAGAAGTTTAAGCTCATTTAATTAAATAGAAAAACCTTATAGCTAAAAGTACTCTTAGAATTCTATTTTTTTAAGGAAAGATAAAAAGTTAAAGACTATTATTATTTAAATTGTTACCACTCCCAGCTTGGGTTGGCTCCGTTAATGGACTGAAAAGAATGAAATGCAGCAAGGTAGAGAGGGGAGCAGGTGTACTCGGCAGGACTCAGGTCTAGGGAATTCAGAATTACATAGAAGAAGCCCTCGTAAATTCAATCCTGCCTGCAGTGCCATTGTGTTGGGAGAATATCCTCATTCAACAATAGAGTGATCACAGACTGAGGAGTCTGTTGCTTTTCCTCGGTGCGAGAGACCTGGGAAGTAAGACACACACGCTCCGTCTCTCCCATGGCAAAGGGGTTAGTGCTCTGGCTGGGACCATGGTAATGCAGCTCCTCTCTCCCACATCTGCACATTTTAACAGGGCATAGTTACAGCAACTGCACAAAGGGAATGGTTAGTCCAGCACAAAGTCCTTGACGTTAAAGGAGAAACCACAGTTTTCATAATTCCTGTGAAAATATCTAGACGAGACAGTTACAGATGCAATATGCTTAAAGAACACAAACGTAGCTGTCAAACAGCTGAGAATATCTGTACTATCTGTAAGGGCGTCCTCACAAAGGAGAACGTGAAACGGGTCAGTGTGGGGAGAGTCACTGTGGATTTAAAGCTGAAAAAAAGAAAAGGAAAGAGTATCAAGAGTAAGGAGAGGGTGCTTTTTTAGGTTTTTCAGTCTTCATAATTCCTTTTTTCTTTCCTCTCTCTCTCTCTCCATCCACTTTTGTTTCTCTCATTGCCACCAAATAAACCAGTCCTGCGCATGACATTCTGGTTTAAAATAAGGGGCGCCTGGGTGGCTTAGTCGGTCGCCTAGGTGGCCGACTCTTCATTTCAGCTCAGGTCGTGATCTCAGGGTCCTGAGCTGGAGCCCCCAAGTAGGGCATAGGGTCCTGGCTCAGCGGCGAGTCTGCTTGTTCCTCTCCCTTCCCTTCTGCTCCTCCCCCCTGTTTGCACTCTCTCTTTCGAAAATAATAAATATGTAAAATAAATATTGTTATTTATGTTTATACTAATATAAGCTTATGTCTATATTTTTACATGTTTATCTGAACACACAGCTCCCAGGAAATTTCTACCCGAAATGACTCTGGGATTGAGTTGTTTAGGATCAAATCCTGGCTCTGTTTTCTATTAGCTACGTGATCTTAAACAATGTATCTAATTTCTCTGTACTTCCCATTCTTTATCTGTAAAAGGGGGATAATAAATGTATGTACACAGGATTATTGTAAGATTTAGATGAGTGAATGAATCTATGCATTATGCATTAAGCACAGCACCTAGCACTTTCCAATTACTGACTATTGTCTGTAATTTTAATGATTATTCTTATTGATATTGTTATTAAAATAACCAGTACAGCATGGAGGAAACACATGACTTAAACCCGGTGAGGTTTAACTCTGAGATTGCTAGTGTTTAATACAATATAAAAAGTTGGCTAACCAGATGGACATGGTAGATTCTCAAGAGCCATTTTTTGGAATGTATATATGTTTGTTGAGTCACCCAAATCCCTGAATTACTATGTCCAGTCTAGGATATCATACATTAAGAATGGAGTTGAAATCCAGGAGTATTTACAAGAGGCTAATCTGAGGGCAGGAGGTGGGAAGGGATGCCATATAGCATGCCAAATATAGAAAAGTTATATGATAATGTAGGATATTTTTTCTAAGAAGAGGTGTGTGAGGATTCAAGAAATAATTTGAATACTTAAAATAGTATTATATGGCAGAAAGTATAGTCCTATTCTATGCAGCTGTGAGGGAAAGAGTTTTTATCTAGTTGGTTTAAGCCATTGGTTCTCAAAATGTGTTCTGGGGACACAAGGGGTTCCCCCAAAACCTTTCAAGGTGACTTCAAGGTCAAATTATTTTTATAATAATACTAAGATATTATTTACCTTTTTTCCCCTTACTAGTAGAAAATGGATGCCTTCAGAGGCTGCATGGCATATGATATTGCAACAGATAGAATGCAAAAGCAGATATGAGAATCCAGATATCCTTCTACTAAGACAGACATTAAAGAAGTTTGTAGAAATGTATAACAGTGCCACTAGTCTTATTAAATCTTTGTTTTGCAGTATGTCATTATCTTTTATAAAATATGCTATTTATATTAACATGTATTGAGTTTACTATTATTAAATTAATAGTAAATAAGTATTTTTAAAATTTCAGTTTAATATTCATTATGATAAAAATACATATAAAACAAATCAAGAAAAATTCTTCATGGTCTATAATTATGCTTAAGAATGGAGTTTATTTTCTTTTTAAGACCATTTAAAGTATGGATTAAAATGTTTAGAGAACCACCAGTTTCAGTCGTAGCATAGGAAATTTGAAAACCAAGAATTTCAAATAATTTGAGCTATTCACCATTAAACTAGGCTTTTCATTTTAGAAAGTAGTCTTTGGATTTATATTCAAACAGTGAGGGTTTGTGGTAAAAGGGATTGCATGCATTAACCTTCGTGGCCGCTAAGATTTCTTTCATTCAGATGGTACAATGCCCCTCCAACAGGAATTGAGAAAGGAGCTTACTGAGAATATTGTTCTCATAAGGTTGCTGTGAAAGTTGGTAGATAGGCATGTGGTTAGGGGTGGAAGTCTTGGGGTGAAGCGAAAAGTGAAAAATCCCAGTGCAAGACACGCTGTGCTGTTGGTAGGTTCTCTGAAAAACATAAGGAGGCTCAAGGGTTACTCCTAAAGTCACCCAGAACTCATAAGCGGATCTCGTCCTGGGAAGATGGACACTGGTCTCCATCATGGCTTCCCAAGCATACCCTAAACATTCCAGAAACTAACAGTGAAGAGTTTTTCAGAAAGGAAAATTGACAGAAGCACATGCAGTCCCTCCTCTAGACTGTATCACAGCTGACAACCTAGTAACCCCAACTTACGGTCCTGGTTCTAACACTTGTATCAACTCAGTATACATCTATTCCTTGCCACTTCCATGTAACTTAGGATAAGAATTTAAACACAGCTGCACAAAAGATAAACGCGCAAACCCCGTAAATGCAATTCACAGAAGGGATGCAAGTGATGATATGTATATGAAAAAAACAATAGAAGTCACGTTAAATGCAAGATAGAAACAGAAATACAAGTTGCGCTTATAAAAATAACATATGTTTTAAAATGATGAAATTAAACTCCAGCAAATACAGACGAAAGGAAACTCAGACATTGCTGGAAAGAGCATAGGCAAGAAAAATGTTCTGAAGAGCCGTTTATTAATAGGCATGAAGAGACTTAAAATGTTCCTGGTCTTTGGCACAGCAATTCGAGTCTAGGACCCTCTCTTAAAGAAATGGTCATATGTCTATGACAAGGGTTTCTGTATAAATATAGGCATTTTAAGGGAAAACTGTCAAAATATTCTTCTTTGACTGGAAACTAATGAACTAGTTCCACTGAGAAATTAAGTAAAATATCCTTCAGACCCAAATTGGCTTGGTCATCAAACATACATTGTCCATTTCTTCAGATAGTCCCCACCTATGGTGGCCAGGGAGTAAGCATGGGTCTCTTCGGTTTCTGCACGGTGTGGGACCTGCGCAAGGAGTGCCGCATGGGGAGGGGCACATGTCTTATCACTGCTTTGTAGTCCGTTCCCTGGCATCAAGTGATACATAAGTGGACTATTTATAGGAAGGATGTCTGTCTTTCCTACAAAATAAGCAAATGATTACTCTGACATAGCATGTGCCTGGTGGGGACAAGCAGAAGTCAAAATATGAAGAAGCTGCTACCTCCTTCTTAAAGACTTATTTGGGGACTACTTCAGGCCCAGGTGTCATTGATCTATTTTAATCAGCCTCTGAGTTTCTAACCTTAATGAAATTATTAAGTGATATTATAATGTCACCTCTCTCAAAGTGTTTATTTTACTTGAAATAACTTGGTCCTTGATTTTAAGTTCATCATTAAGACTTTTTAAAAATGTTTATTTTGAAACATCTTGTCTGGACAAAAAAGAAAATTTTTTTTCATGTACTGCTCCAAAGGCAGAATGCTGCCTGCCAGTGGTAGGTAGAACCATATCATGGGTTCAACTTAACATTCTCCAATAGTTGGAGTAAGAAATACTTTTTCTTCTAAAGACTTTTACTCCAAAGGGAAGGGAGAACTGAGTGTCTTTTCTGATTATTATGAAAAGCAACTAGAAAACTGTGAAAGTCTCTCTCAAGTCTTCACAGGGGGCCCAAATTATCATAATTTTCCAAAAGTAGCATAAGAAGAACAGAAAAGCAATTCCATTAAGTCTCGTCATATGTATTCCTCTGTGTGTGTGTGTGTGTGTGTGTGTGTGTGTGTGTACCTGTGTGTGTGTGACATGTTCCGTTTAGTATCCCAAATACCAAAGCGTTAACCACCTTTTTGGGGGTGAGAGGGACAGGAAAGGGTGGAAGAGGCATAGAAAATGTGTTACCTTCTTCTGCAAAAGGTCAAGCAAAAAGCGTCACATGTACCACTTCACATAGAAGAAATTTTTTTTCCATATGTTAAAGATTGATAAATCAGGGTGAACATTCTAGGCTGTCAATGTCATTCTGTCTCAAGGAAGTGAAGCATTTATGTATTGTGTTCCTTTCATGAATACCATTATCCATATATTCCCTTACTTTATCTCCTCCTTATACAAGAAAGTAACGTAATAAAATAATACTCAAGTTCAGTAGTTTGCCGTTACTCTGTCAGAATATCAATCATGAGTATCAGCCTATCTACACACAACAGTTTAAAATATCCCCATGATACTGCATTACCTCAGAGAGTTAATGGGGGCTCATTCATTCATTCATTCATTCATCCATTTCATTATTAATTCATTAAATGCATGTTTAAAAACTACTCTCCAATGTCAGGCACTGAAGATACAGAAGCAAATAAGGAAAAGTTTCTCCCTCAGTGGAGCTTACGATATTGTACAGAGAAACTAAAAAGTAAGTAAGAAGGGCATTGCAGGGAGACAGGGATCAGAAAGACGTCCCCATGCACACGTGGGATGGCTGCAATCTACATGACTTGACGGCTCTTCCCTGGAAAAGTGTAAAAACAAAAACAAAAAAATTGTGCTATTCCACAAAACTGGTTATGTGGCTAAGCTCAGTTTAACACATTCATTGGGTAACCATAATAGACTCTTTCTATATAATTATGGAAAAGATGTTACCAATGCATCCTTTCGTGGGGCACAGAGGTGGACAATGGCAACCCAAAAGAAACCCAAAAGAATTCTCTTAGGATAAAGATGGGGATGTTAAAACTGGAGCAGCAATTCTGAATGGACAGAGGGTAGCTGTAAAAAGATAACTGAAGACAGCAATAGAGATGCAACACTGAATTGGGCATTTAGCAAAAATGGACTTTCCTCTCAGACTTCTGGTATTTCCATTTGGGTGGAGATTGAAAAAAAAAAGATAGAGCAAGAATTTTCTCACAATGTTTTGCAACTTCTGCTTCCGGACTCAGTCAGAACCCAGAAGTAGCAACAGAGATAAAAATGAAAATATTGTTAATTTTTTTAAATGACAATTGATTTTTATCCACAAAACTGACTAATTTATTCAGGTATGTTTGGGATTTGAGGTGAATATCTATAATGAATCTGTTTTTATTTAAAATGAAAAAGTAGTTTATTCATAACATCCTTTATTTTAGCTTGGGGAAGAAATTAAATCTCCAGTGTTTGATGCCAATAAAAACAGAAAATAGTAAGGCTTATAAAAGTTGAATTTCTTTAATGGAAAAAAAAATCTAAAGCACCAGTAATCTGGTGACAGTATTCAGTATCAGAAAAATATTTTTTTTCTCCATTTACTTTTTATCAACTAGGAAAATTGGAAAAATTACATTTCTGAAATATTAATTATCAACACTGTAATTAGTAAAAAGACCCAGCTAATTTTCTCTGCTCCAGTAACCAAATATTTTGGATCTCAGTCCAAACTTTGCTTTCCTGGAAAAAAGATAAATCACAGTATTTGTGTTAGATATGAATACACATATATACATTAAGTGAAACATGATCTTAATTCCCTCATAGTGTTAAAATAGTCTATAAAATCAAGAAAAAGATCTTCCAATTGAAACAAAATTGATTTCCTCTCCCTAAGTTAGTCTCCCCGTCTTGTGCACTTTACTATTACTTCCGGATAGAGTCTGTCTACTTTAACAATTTCTAGTCACAGGATGTGGCTGCCTCAAGTTTTATCTCCATCTGGCAAAACATAACCAACCTATTTGAGCTCTCAGCTCCCACTTTGTAGCAACTAAACTTTCCTCAACTCCCCGCACCACCTCCATGATGTGTATTTCTTCTAAAACCACAAGTCAGTCAATTTCCTTGGGGAATTTGTAGCAATGTATGACTAAGTCACCCTGTGGTGTGTAGCCCAGTTCATCGGACTAGCTTTCTGTTCGGCTATCAATTGCTAGACACAAATTCCCAATGTCCCTTTGTATCTCCTACGTATACACTCTCTCTTTAGGAGTCTCTCCTCTTCTATTGGCAGGTATCTGGACCCACTTGGGGGAAAAAGGTGGGTGGAGGAGAGAAAGAAAGGGAAGCAACAAAATCTTTTAATTTAAAACTGAGGATAATAGGAATCTATTTCTTCCCTGTGCAAAGGATGAAAGGATGTGACACTTTCCCTATGAATACTTCATGTTTGTTCTAGCAAATCTTTCCAGAAATAACTGCCCTACACAGCTAAAGTGGTCTTAGAGAGAAACATGCACAGTGGACACCTATGATTTGGAGTGAGTCTCTACAATGACTAAACTGTTATTGTACCTTTTGGTACAACTGGTAAATACATAGGTAAGTTCTATGTGAATAATTATGCCAATTACATTGAATAGTTTCAATATTATTTTATTAAGTCTTCCTAAACCTTTCTAATATTTAGTATTTCAATGCTACCATAAATGTCTTGCTTATGAATATTTCTGATCTTTTTTTTTTTTTCCTAACGTAGGCTCCATGCCCATTGTGGAGCCCAAAGCAGGGCTTGAACTCATGACCCTGACATCAAGACCTGAGCTAAGATCAAAAATTGGATGCTTAAACAAGTGAGTCATCCTAGCATCCCTGATCTTTTATTTTGTTTCCGAAAATTTTATGATGCCCCCTTTGGTCACTGTAACAAATACACAACAAAATTCATGCTTTCTTACGAAGCATCCAAGAGTTAAACATGTGGTCTAGAATAGCACAGTCTTACTGGTGGGTAAGTCCTAAAGAAATGATTTCAAATAAATTAGTGTTTCTAAAGGAAGGTGGTGAGGGCTGGCAATTTTGTCTTCAAGGGACATTGATTGCCTGCAGACATTTTTGTTGGTTGTCATGACTGTTGGGGGAGGAGAGCAAGGAGGTGAGATACTCAATCTAGTTTGTAAAGGCCAGGGATACTGCGAGACATCCTTCAAGGCACAGGACAGCTCATTTATCCAAGCCAATATATCAATCAAGTTGAGGCTGAGAAATTGAACTAAGCTATTCATTTCACTGAAAAAGGAACTGAGGTTTAGGAAAGTTAAATACTTTATCCAACACCACATGTCAGAGTCTAAGTCTAGTGAAAAGGAATTAGCACTAGACTAAGGATTCAAAACTTGCCCCTGAATGTCCAATCTGACACTCATTTCATTATATCAGGCAAACCTGATAAATGGGTAAAACCTCATGATACATGGCAGGAATGCTGGACCAAGTTCCTTCACTTTTGGTAAAACATGAGGTAAGTCATTAAATGTTTTTGTTTCAGTTTTCTATTTTTTGTAAAATAGATGAGTTAAACTTGATGACTTCTAGTCTCCTTTTTCTCTAAAATTGTACTATTGTGTAAATACTGATGGCTTATATTATTGTAGTCTCCAAATTTCCAAATTCCCTTCCTCTTTCTTTAAAATTTCTTCTCTAGGAATCCAAACGCAAATAAAGGCAGGAAATACTGTTGCTACTTTGATAGAATCCTGTGTCTTGAACAACACTTGACTCTCAGTAAATAGTGAAGAACATAATAAAATTTAAATGCTTTATCTAAAAACAAAAAGACCTCTTCATTGTCTATTGTTTTAATGTGAAGACAAGTACTTCTGCTCCTTTTATATCCTGGTGTATTTACGAATCTGTAAATTCATTCTTAGCAATTTAAATATCGTAGACAAGAGACACTGATCAGTTTTTAAATTTTTCATTTTAATAGTCCTATAGTTAGAGGGAAAGAGGGACCAAAGTTGCTTGTTATATGTTACATTTTACAGACTGAAGAGTTCAGTAGACCAATTGCCACGAGTGTAAAATAGGACAATAAATATTAAGAGAAAATGTATCCTTGTTCTCTCTTCACTGAAAACAAAACTAGTACTTGTAACCGGTGTGAATAAATTTTGGGGGTGCCATACAACTCCTAAATCCTATTTTCAAATCCCCTTTCACTATAAAACAAGAAAAGTGAAATTTTAGGTGTCAGAGTGCTTCATTCCACTAGCTAATTTTTTTCAATTAGAAGAAAGTAAGGTATGAAATAAAATTCAAATATTTTTTCACAAAAAGAATTTTAATCTGCCCCATGTGCCATCATTATTGTTAACCTCTGGACATTTCAACAACATGCTGGTGGATCTTAAATCAATGAATGCAGTAAAGGAAAACATCTGTGGTTCTAATAGTTTTTAGACTGGCTCTTACTATCATTTTCATACAAAATTAAAATGGATTTTAAAAACTATCTAATGAAAATTCCCTAATTGTGTGTTAAAACATTAGAAATGAAAATTATGTCAATTTTACTGACAAACATGAAGCATGTGCATCTGTTAAAGAAGATTATTAGAAAAGTCAGCGGAAGGAAATGTTTTCTGGGCCATCAAATCCAGATGTTCAGCCCATAAAATGGAGGCCTAGAGTGAAGGACAAGTTATGGTATCTGATACCCTTCAGAAGTGTTAATTCAGAGAAAAATCATGGATAAGGAAAGCCAGAATAAATTTTTAAGTGAATCATGCTTTACTTTTGTTTTAAAGGAATTATAGAAATATATTCTAAGTTAAATAAGGAATAGAATAATGGATGAACTAAAATGAAAAGCACGTGATTTTTTTTCAGAAACACCATTATGTACATATTTTCTGTTTAAAATCTAAAGGCCATAGGGATCATATTTTAGCAAAAAATAAGTCCATGGTAAGCATTTTCTTTCATAAATTGACAAAACATATACCAGAGCAAAGATTCTACAAAATCATGGCATTGTAGATTACACTGATTCTTTCTTCTCTTTAGTCTATTAGCTCTTTAACAAATACAGATATTTCTAGGGTGGCTTAATTACAAAATAGGAATCCACATCGACAGTGGTTTGAACACTCCGTATTTCTGTACTTGATTTATAGATTAATATGCAAACTATTTCTTATTTTTTAAATCAAGATTTCAACTTGTATTCCAACTCTTAAAGTGCAAAACCAAAAGAGAAGCTAATTGTAACAGTAATAGCAGAACTTCTGCACTCCTTTATAAAAGTTTTACAAATGCTTAGAGAATGTAACAATCCCTTTATTATTCATCTCATTTGACTTTATAAAGTGATTTCGAATTCATTTTCTATGGCCACCCTATACTTAGAAACGTAAATATTAAAATTTAGCTTAAGAGAAGGCATTCTATTAAGGATAACCAAAAAAAAAATTTTTTTTGGACTCTGAACGTAATGCATTTTTTTTCTTTTGAAAAATTGACTAATTAAGATAGATGAGAAAAATATGTATAGTTAGACTGATGTAAACAGAAAATGTCTTTGGTTTTATAGTGCTCTTGAAAAATAAAATGTGACAAAACTGGCACAAATTTTACATTTGACAACTAAAGATATTTTTATTATTCTTGTTTCCTTGTCTTTGAAGTACTCCTTATGTTGTATCTGACTTGTTCCACTTCCAGAATTTCGAGGTTCTACTTGCCTTTGATCTCCCACTAGCCGTCCTCCATAGTTCTTCCATCATGCCTTCTACCTGCCCTCAACATAAAACCACCTTCTATTCTTAGAACAGGGATAATCTTTGATTTCAAAGGCTCTGGTAATTTTCTGTTTTAGATCACCCTGAAAATATTTTTAATCTCCCTCTGTGTGAGAACCTCTCTCGAACCTGTAGATGGGCCTGTGGGTTCCATTCGTTCAAAAGCTGCCCTGTGGTGTCACAGTTCTGCACATTGAAATGATACTGACTCCTTTTTTTTTTTTAATGCAAAGTTATTTCCATTATTCCAACTTTTATTCTCAAAGTAGGGGGCAGAGAAATAGTGACATTTTCTTGCATAATTGAACCAACACATCTTAAAATGGATTACGTAGGTTTACTAGGCTTTTTATTTCCCTACTTACATACAGCTAGATTTTCTGCATTACCGTAAATTATGCTTTCTGACTTACTACTGATAGTGCCCGCATGCATGATTGTCTATTTTCCACACACTAAGATATTGTTTGCAATAAATGGATTCACTTTCTTTCATTCCCTCCCTCTGCCCCTCACCCTTCTCTTCCTTTCTCTCTCTCACACACGCTATGAAGCAGATGTGCTTAAACTATGGCTTTATATCCTTGTGAAAACGAAGCAGGGCAGGAAGAGAAAGCTGCACAACTTTCTCCTGTGCTGAGCCTTTTCAATACGATTTCATTTTTGAAATCATAGTAAACTACCCAACCATCTGACATGCCCATTTTTCAACTTGAGCAAAATACCGTAATACAACAAATGTCAAGAATAGATTGCTTATTCTTTTGGTTTAACCACAATTCTGTTTTCCTCTGTTCACACTAGTGACCAAGGTTTATCTGAACATTTATTTAATACTCTGAACACTTAGAAACAAAATGTAGAAAGAAAGATAGGCTGAATAGCACAATGCAGGCGAAGCATCTTAGAGCCAGGCACATGGGAGAAGTTTATTATTACTTCCCTTTCTTCACTCCTTATTTCTCAATTTTAGTATTTAAAATTAGAACAAGAAAAATTAAATTTAGCTATTCCCTTTTAGAATACGATAACCAGTAAATTTTATGATAAAATATTGGGAGATAAATTGACAACTTTACTGATTAAAGACAAGTACAAGCTATTAAAGACAAGCATAAGCTAGACTCCATAATGATTTGTATATGTATACTTAAGTTAAATGGGATCACATTTATAAATTTTTGAGAATAGTGTCTGGCACATGGTAGCACTATTTATCTTACTAAATATCTATCTATCTATCTATCTATCTATCTATCTATCTATCTCTATCTATCTATATTCCCAAAAGGACAAATTCCTATTTGTGAGCTGTATAATTATGAAGGCTATTCGGTCCTACCTAATATAAGCCTAAGTAATAACCAATTATTTTTCAAATTCTTCAAAGAAATGAAAGATTTAAAATTTGATTTAGAAATAAGCCTTTTATGTAACCAATTAATGTTCAACAAACCTCCTAAAATGTCCATGTATTAGCTTAAATAGTATTTTTAAAGATTTTTATCAATATGCATCAAAACAAAATATACCACACAAGTGATTCAACATAGCATTACCTTTTCAAGACATTTTCAATTAAATTTCTAATTCATTAGTCTCTCAATATATTTTACATAGATTTTATTAAAATATTATTTTAAGTCATACTCTTTTTTCAAATAGCTAAACTAGCAAGGGAGATATATATTATACATGTGTATATATACACACACATATACATATATATTTAATTCTTATAAATATTTTTACAAATTATTTTCATACTTTTGTGCCAGTATTAAAGTTAAATAGGGATATTTGACAATAATTAGTATGTTTACAATCACTGTTCAATCAAGCTTTCAAGAGACATGAATTTGGACTCTTATGTGAAATTAACTGGATTCTCATTATATGCCAGCAAGCATGCTAAGCCCCATAAATCATCAGCTCTTTTTCTCAACATCCAAAGCAAAATATTTTTTTTCCTTTTCCACTTTGGCTACCGCTTCTCACTTTTTCTTTTCCTAGTCCCTCTTATCAACCACTCCAAATATGAAGTGTCCCGGGGCTCAGAATTAGGTCCTCAGTCCCTTGGCTTTAAATTCCATCTGTATACAGTGACTTCCAAATGTATGGCTCTAATCTAGTCCTAATGAGCCCCACACTCTAAACTCCAATTGATTTTTAAATATCTCTAGTTGGATGTCTACTGAGAATTCAAACATTAATATGGATAAAGCAGAACCCTTGATTGCCTACCCCAACTGGGGTGTTTCTCATCCTATTTGCTCATGAGGAAAAAATGAATCGTTCTGTATAACTTCCTACTTTTCTTCCACACAGCAACTTCTCTTGATTCTATATACATTTGTCCTTTCCTTCCACCTCCACTGCCAACACCTAGTCCAGATACCACCTCCTTTCTCTTTCCACCAATCCAACAGGCTCCTAACTGGTCTCCAGGTCTTAACTCACTTCCAATATATTCTCACAGTAGCCAGAGTAGTCTCCTTAACATGGAAATAAGATTAGCTCATTCTCTGCTTAAAACTTCCAAATAGCTTCTTCTCTTTACACTTAAGGTAAAAATCCAAATTCTTTCTATTTCCAATAAGGCCCTATTGGACCTCCCCCTTCTATGTATCTCTCCAGCTTTACCACAAACCACTCAGGCTTTACCCACCATACTGCAAGCACTTGACCTCCTTTCCTTGCTTTGAACCCACCAAGTTTTTGCTTTTTCTGAGGAACCTTTGCACCTGCCAGTTCTTCTTTACAAAAATCTTTACACTCTCGTCAGCCAATGTTAGCAGCCTAATCATGCTACTTCTAAGAGGCTTTCTTTGATCATTGTCTAAAGGGCCAGTCACTCCCCAATTTGGCCTGTCTCTATCATGTCACACTGTTTTATTTCACAGCACTTATCAATACCTGAAATTTTCTCAGTTATTTATTTGATTTCATTATCTCTGTTACTAAGATGTAAGCTTCATGAAAGTTGGTAACTTTTCTGTTTTATTTACCACTGTGTCAGCACTTAGAGTAGTTCTTAGCACATAATAGGGGTTCTATTTTAAAAATGGCTAAGTCACTGAGTAAATTACCTCATTTAATAGCTACTGCTATTATTTTCATTGTACAGCTAAGAAAACTGAGGATTTAAAAGGTAATGTTTCTAATTGGAAAGCTCAGAACGGAATCCAGGCAACATTTCAAAGACTGATTTCTTAAGCACATTAAAAGTTGGAGCTTGTTTGAATCCAATATTTCTAGTATTAGCTCTTTAAATTATTTTCATCAGCAACCTGTCCCTTTTCTTTTATTTATCTGCTTCCCACATATCATCACTCCCTCTCACAATCAATGCTCTGAACTGATATCTTCTGCTTAATTTATTTTTTCTTAGCTACTATGTATCTTGAACATACCTAAAGCTTCCATCAGTAAATTCAGAAAATAAAAACACGGTCACTAAAAAAATAGAAAGACTTAGGACTTATTAAGCATAAGTTAAAAATCTTGGTTTAGAAACCAAAAAAGGGATTTGGAAACCCGAGTCTAAGAATTCAAAGTAGAATATTGACCTAAGTTTTATCACAGTAACCAAACAATAAACATATTTTTTATTCTTTACTCTCCCTTGAGTTTTAGCCAACCTGTCCCTGGAGTGGAAAACTATAAGATAGCTCTACCAGATTCATTTAATATGCCTCTTGGATAACTATAAAAAGCTTATCTGGTGTCTACACTTCCTGGAATAAGATGAGAGCCTCATGTGTTTTCCATGATCAAAGTGTTTAACAAAGGTCAAGTTACTTCCCTTGCACTTCAAAAACAAAACAAAAAAAAAAATCTAGATACTTTGGTAAATTATTCAATGGCTTTCACTTTATGTAATATCAAAAACGAATTCGGTTGGGGAAAATCCATTCTTTCCATCATATCACTCACCTCCAGAGAGACTCAGCGGTGTACCTTTGTAAGCTCCATTTCAAGATGGTGGCAACATTACTTTTGCATTATTAATGCAGCATCAATATTTGTGTTAATACAAATTAATCAAAGATGTCTTTTGTTTTTTTATAAGAGACAAAATTTTAGGTGACTTAGATTTTGCTACAGATATGGAAGTGGCTGGGTGCCCAGGGTTTCACCTATGTAGCTAAATAAGCTGCATGGGGCTGAAATGTATGTTTCACACAAGTGACCTCTGAGACACTACCAACCACCCTTCAGTCTTGCTGTGCTTTGCCTACCATCATGTCCTCAATTACCTGGTTGCTAGGCTAGCCATTAAAAAGGCTGAATAA
The DNA here is from genome assembly GCF_024610735.1 of Ursus americanus. Lineage (NCBI taxonomy): Eukaryota > Metazoa > Chordata > Mammalia > Carnivora > Ursidae > Ursus > Ursus americanus. The sequence goes on from NC_142128.1 coordinate 71,449,743, forward strand.
TCCAGTCAAGAAAGAATGGACTGAGAATCAGACCAATCCACGATGAAATATCAGCCTTTATTAGCCAATGATCTTGGAAAATTGCTATGAAAGATCACCAGAAAAATTTAAGGATTTGTTTGCATGCTGTGTATGTGTGTATGTTTTAACATGTCTCTCCAAATAAAGCTTTTATTTTCAGCTTAAATCACAAAACAAACAAACCAAAGAGAATTGGGACTTTTGGCTAGGTCCTCTTTGTTTCTACCACCTTTATTTATTAAATATCTAATAATAATCTACACAACTCAGTGGCAGCTTCAGAACTTCTGTAACAGAAAGCCTACAGAAGAAATCTAGTTGGAACAGATGCCTAGATGTTGTCTGGCAAGAACAGAGTTTTTACTAAAATAGGGCATTATATGTAGATTTTAAAATAATAATTTTTTAATTTTTAATTTATAAAAGATTGAGAACACAGCTAATTATCTGTTGCAAGGCTTATTATTACTTTGAGGAGAGAGCTTATGGAGAATCTGGAAGATTTAAAACCCCATCTCCAAGCAGCCACTGCCACAATGGGAGTATCATCTTCCCGAGGTTAGGCATAGACAATGGTATTCCCAGCTGAAGGTACAGGGAAAACACTCATAAAATATTTGTTCATGAAACAAATTAATGAGTGAATAAGCAAACAGATTTAGCTAGACTGGTGAAATAAAATATTCAGAAAGTTTTTAGTGATGGGTTTTGAGAATCTGTGAGATTTTTATTTTCCTATTTATTCATTTCTCTGTTTCTCAAGTTGCCTAGAATAATCATGTTTACTGAGAAAAAAATGGGATGTGCAATTTTACACACAGCACATAATCAAAAGAGAAACAGAAGACAAGAGGGAAAGAAAAAGTGTGAGCAAGGATTTTAGGCAATTTTTTCTTCCATCTATTTCCTGAACTTTTCTATCATGTAGAAACTTTACCATAAATAATTCACTAGAATAACAACAACAAAAGGACAGATTTAAAATTGTTTTCATGAGTTGTTAAGTACTTTCTACGTACAAGGTTAGATTATACTGACAACTACCCATTCATTCAACGAACAAGTTCCAAGGACCTGCCGGCACTCACTGATAAATAAGCAGAGACCCAGTGACGAGCTACACAAGCTCAGCACGTACTATGGGAGACAGGCAAATAAAGAGATCTCCAAGACGCTTACTCGTGGGGTCCTCACAGCAGACGAACATCTGCCCAGGTGTGAAAGGACTGGAAGAGCAGGGGACATGAAGGAGGGCTGCCCAGAGGAAGCGACCTTTGAACTAAAGTTTGAAGGGCAATTATAATTTGCCCAGTTCAAAAAAAATATGTGGAGGGAAGAAGAAACAGCCTGGCCAACAGTCTGGAGACAAGAAAACATTGTATTTTTAGGAAAATGCAAGTTACAACAGGAATATACAGTTGACCCTTGAATAACACTGGTTTGAACTGTGCAGGTCTACTTCCGATGCGGACTTTTTCTGATAAATACAGTACAGCACTACAGATGTTTTTCTTTTTCTTCCTTATGATTTTCTTAACATTTCTTTCCTCGAGCTTACTTTATCATAAGAATACAGTATATAATACATATGACATAGAAAATATGCATTAATCAACTTTTTATGTTATCTGTTAAGTCTTATGGTCAATAGTAGACTATTAGTAGTTAAATTCTGGGGGAATCAAAAGTTATACATAGACTTTTGGTTGTGTAGGGCATCAGTCTCCCTAACCCCTGTTGTTTAAGGGTCAACTGTATATTTCATGTCACAAAGTTACAGATAAAGCTAGAAAAATCTGATGGGATTAAATTAAGGCTGTGTACTCCACACTAATAGCTTTATTTTTCCTAAATGCAGAGACAAAAGTGGATAATTTGACACCTTATTTTGATTTCACCCACTGATGTATACTGAAAACATTAAATTTATCATCTGGATTTTTTTTCCCTAATTTTTGTTGTACCAATTAGTAAGAAGTTGGCATAAGGTGTGTAAGCTAATAAGAAGAATGCCACACAAATGAATGAGAGCTAAAATGCAATTCTAGACTATACAGCAGTCTTGTAAGTATTTCTAAAGTTTCCACTGGCTAGAAAAACAATCAAAATCCTTAAAATCTCAAAATGGATCTTGCTGAAAGAATTTCAATCACACAATGACTGTTAATGATAGCTATATCAGCACAACATAAATTTGAAAATGTCTACTATTGCCCAATTTAAAATTGGACAGAAGTAAATAATCACATTAGATCAATTACATTTTGTGTAATACTGAAATGTAAAAAAAAAAAAAGAAGAAGAAAAAGAAAAAGAACGAGATAAGTAATGGCTCAAACTGCACGGAAGTAATGTTGTTTCTGGCTAAGTAGAAGAATTAAAGCCTTTTTGAGAAATTTAGATCTGTATTATTTGAAAAAAAATTCACTTAGAAATATAATAACAATAAAGGAAAATTCCCAGAGGCATAAGTCTATAGTCAGTAAAACTGGATGTGGATTAAAAAATTGATTCATGAATTTAATAGTAATTATAAAAATTGAATGAAAAGTAATGCTATTGAACATTAGTTCAGTAAAATTGTTTTAATGAAAAAATTGGTAATGATTTAATCAAGCTATATAAAAAATACTCAGGGAATTAACTTGGCTTAATAGAGTTTTGTTTTCTGTGAGAGCTGTTCTCAAGGAAAACTCCTAAATGTAGGTATATTCTAATGAAATGTTTATTTTCTTAAACATCCTTGGGATCAAAATCATGGGATCAGTAAATTCTCTATCCAATAGGGAGCCACTGAAGGAAAGATGTACAAAGGCGAGTTTTGCCTTTTACAGAGATTATCCTAGTAGAGGTAGGTAGGAACACACTAGGGACTGAAGGGAGGCAAGATTGCAGGCTATTACGATAAGAAAGGATAAGAATCTCTAACAAAGAGTTGGATTTACAAGCTATTTAAGAGGTAGAATCCAGAGTAGCCTGAAAAATCCCTAAAACAGGGGATGCAGAGTTAAAAGAATCCAAAGTTCTCTAAGGATTTATTCCTTTACCACATAGCCTTAAACTGTATCTCCTCCGAGTCTCTTAAAGGAAGAGATGTGATTTGGAATCGTGTGTCAACGATAAAGAGCTACGTGCTGTGATTTTACGGGATCACATAAATACAATATATAAATTGGCAGGATATCTCATAGTTTTCAAAGCATTTTCACAAATATTCTCACCACTTTTTTTTTTTTTTTTTTTTGACAGAGAGAGACAGCCAGGGAAAGAGGGAACACAAGCAGGGGGAGTGGGAGAGGAAGAAGCAGGCTCCCAGTGGAGGAGCCTGATGTGGGGCTCGATCCCAGAATGCCAGGATCACGCCCTGAGCCAAAGGCAGACGACTGAGCCACCCAGGCGCCCCACAAATATTCTCATTTTTAATGCTTACAGCACTTTATAGATGAGGACACTGTGTATTGAAAATGGAAAGTGATTTGAATTGAGGTCATATAATTCATAGAATTAGATTTTTAAAATGCTTCTCGATCCAAATGCCATCTCCAACACAGAATGGCACCTGACTCATTTCCTATGATGCTTAGTATTTCTTTTACCAGTGAACAAGTTACTGTTTTTTTTTTTTCTTTAAGTGGAGATATTTAAAATATGGTGACCACACTTCATGGCCATGATATTGTCCCTTTGCTATCATCGCTTAACTTCATAATTATTTATATAGGACTCTAATCTATTTTCATGACTACCAGGACAACTTATTATTACTGATATTTACAAGGCAGAGTTTCTTCTTGCATATCAGTGCATTTTGTTAAGTTTGCTAGAGTAACGTTCATGTTCTAGTACAGTGATGCTGAGTTGCCCTTTCCTCTGGATTTGTGCTCCAGTGTTAGCAGATCAGCTTTTTGGAGGGCTGATGATTTCCCCTCAGCTGTTCACATTTCGGTTGGAAGTAGTTTTTTTTAAATATATGAATGGCAATAATTTTCATTGGAATATCATTGCATGTAGTTATGATTTTATCACACATGCAGTATATATAGGAGAAAATGAAGTTTTAGTAAAATAACTTTTTCGTTTCAGGTATCTGGGGCTCATTTTTAGTAGGAAATAAATGTTTCATCTTTAAACGTGTATATATATAGCTAAGCACCATGGAAGATGTGAAAGTTGTTTGAGCAGATCTTCAGTAAAGAGTCTAATGAAAACATTGAAAATCTTGCTGATTATCTTTTCAGAGGTCAATCAGTTGAAGACATGAATGCACATGGAAGGTTTTATGTATTTCACTGACATCGACTTTATATGTATTTATGCCAAAGTTTTGTTTCTTTCTTTATCTTTTCTTGTTTTTGTTATTATTCCTGAACACACAATACTTTGCTTACAGTAGCCATGCCCCAGACTCTCGACAGACTGAAATTGAAGTAGCACCTTGACATAGAAAAATGAATGCATATTAAAAATTGTAAGCAATGATTAGATATTTTCTCATCTAAATATTGGTTATGGCCATGCACACAAAAAATGTCTATATATTTCAGTATCATGTAGAAATAGATATCACATCATATGGCTAAATGAACTACTTGCAATATTTCATTTTTTTCTTCATCCTTCCCTACAGAGTATTATCTTTACGTGTATAAAAGTCATAGCACTAATCCTTTAGTGATAGGCACATAGTATGGCGTGAGGTATCTAATACTGACACAGCTATTTAGACTAGACTGAAATTAAGTTTAAAGTAAGATTAAATTCAATTTTCATCCCAATTTTCTCCTGTGTAAAGATTGCCATAAATTTATAAGATTACTGAAAAAATCAAAGGTGTTCGGTGATGACAAATTTCTTTCTCTGCACCAAGGTGACTTACATGTACATGACCTGTACAGAAAACCTTGTGTGTGTTAACACTGTGCTTCCACCAACAAGTCTAATCAGCCTAACTATAAATCTCTGCTTTTTACCTACTCAAACTGAAATTCATTATCACAATATCTAGTAAGAAATGATGCCCAGGCTCCCAACAAACTTTCTGTGTGCACAGAATGCAATTTATAGAGTGAGCCCTGAAAATAGTCCCACGACACTACCAGTGTCGAGGGCTGTACTTGCAAGGACTGGACCTGACTCCATGAGTTTTGTCCCCATGTTAGATGAGTATCTCCTCCCTCGCCTGATTCCTTACTTTTCTTCCTAGGGTCATCTGTATCTGAAGAACAAAACTAACCCACCAAATGAAATGCCATTAGCAAAAATGTCCAAGAAAAATTTAGGAATAACATTCTTGAACTATGGATTTTTAAGAAATTAGGAAGGTCTTCCAGATAAGAGGGAGAATAGGGAGATGAAAGAAGAAAATAGCAAGATAATAATAATAATAATAATAATAATAATAATAATAATAATAAATTAAATTTTTAAAAAGGGAAAACCTATGAAGATTCAGATCCAAAATTATTTTATTTAATCTTGATGACATTGTCTAACTCCCGCTATCCTTCTACTTTGCCTCTGGCTAATTTTTTCATCTCATGTTTCTCTCTTGCTCTGTCCTCTATTTCTGAAATTTTTTGTATTCTTCCTCTTTCTCCTTCATTATTATAATCTTCAGTTTTGTCAAAAAACACCCATTACTTTTTTAGTGTCTGGTAAGAATTGAGGTTCAGATGATACAGAAAAGGCATAAGACATCATTTGTGTGTGCACACAGGTTATAATGGAAGTAAGTGCACTGATTGGTAAATAATAATACTAAATCCACCACCAGCAACTAATTGAAATAGTATGTGAAAAATGCCACGGAAAGGTGGCAAAAAGTGTACAGTTTCAGTGGAGATATTTTGTGGCATGAGTGACAGAAGAAAACATTCAAGAGGAAATAGAACTTGCACAGAGCCTTCGAGGTCCTGAGGAAGTGTAGCCAAGCAGAATGTTGAAACTGCCTCTTGTGGGTTAATGAATCATACAAGAAAAAAGAAAAAACACTCTCTGCCCCCCTGCCCAGCTCCAGGCACAGCTCCTAGCTCATTGGTGAACTCAGTGGCTCTGGCAAGGAGTACACCAAAGGCAATGAGAAGAGATCAGAGAGGTTTTTTTCTTCTTTTTATTTTATATTTTTAAGGTGTAGAGTATAGAAAGAAATGGATGAGACTGCAGATAGATTAAGAAACTATAATAATATTCCAGGTAAAAAATGATAAAGGCATGAATTAAGGTGATGTCAATGGAGATGAAGAAGCGGGAAAAAGTTTTACAGGTTATTAAAAAGTAAAATTATAAGACTTGAGGAACATTTAAATATATTTCAGATTTTTTTCTTTTCCTTTTTTTTGTTTTTTTCACCTCGAGGAATGAGTCTGCAGATGGGAAATCAGGATCATCAATACATAGCAGGTAATGATAGGAACTCTGAGCAGAGAAAACAAGAAAAGAACTGGCCAACGATTAAAGCCCCTAAAACTCCAATATTTAAAAGTAGATAAATATGAAGAACCAAAAGATAGAAAAGTATGTATGTGTGTTTGTGTGTTTTATATAATTCACACATAAACACTAGAATATATATATGTGTGTATCAGTATATGTATATTTATACAGAGAGTGTAGAAATACCTATATTCCTATACTAGTTAATTGTCACTGGTGAAAGGATATCAAGTAGCCCAGAACAGAGAACAGAACTAGCTCAACCCAGCCACTCTGCCCCTCTACTTAATTATATAGAACAGGAGAGGAAAAGGAAAGACACACTCCTAAGTCCACCTTACCCTTTCTCAAACAAAATACATTTCAAAATCTAGCAATGATAAGGATCACAGGCGAATTTTTAGAAAAGTACTTGTAAAATTTTCGTAGAGAATGATGTTCATACCCACAAATCTCTAAATCGTGGAGTATTTAAAACTTAATAAGACCCTTATGAAATTCAGTTCATAATTTGTATTAAAAGCCTGAGATGTGCAAGGCATAATATATGTTTGTAACATGAACTATTTCTTTTAATACAGCTGGGAAAATGGAGAGTTATGACCAGGATATGAATCCAAACCGTTATGACTCATAACTCACATAATATAACTCATATACTCTAGCTGGTATGTTATAGACTGATAGATTTGCCTAACTTGACACCTTTTTTAGAGTCAGAGAACACTCATCTCTACCTGCATTCGCAAAACTATCATTGTCCCCTAAAATTATTTAGAAATGTTCAACAAAGTTTTCCGGTTATCATGGCAAAGAGTTACAGAGCAAAGAGGTCACAAACTTTTGCGTAAAACTCAACCCAGCACTGTTGCCATGGCAGTTTAAGTTTGCCTTGCCTGTATGTGTATTTTAGGTATTGAATAACACATCTGAACTGTGCATATATTTATCCATTAATTGATGTCTCTCTACATTTGGCTCTGGTTTTTTATTCCTGTAGAGTACACAATATAAATTTGATGCCCAAAAGCCTAATGCTTCCTGTGATCACTAAACTCAATTGTAATACATTAAAATCAGCATACAATCAAACTCATCTGTTGCTAATAAAGAAAAATATATAATTTAGAACATTAATAACTTCCCAAATCATACACTGAATCACAAAATGTTTCTCAGAACTTAAAAGGATGATAAGTAAGATTTGCAGACACAGGTGATTATATTTATATATTAAATAAGATTTGCAGACACACATGATTAGATTCTTCTAGGGTTTTTTTCAAAAATAAGTATAAATTTCAGGAAGACTATCAATGCCTTTTAGAAAGATTATTGTTCTCAATATTTATGTAAGCAATTGAAGAAAAACTTGATCTTTCAAAATAAATCTATGTGTATCTATCCACTTATTTAAGAACAAATTGTTCAGCACAATTGATTTAAAGGTTTTCTGGATAATTTTATACTCTCTTATTTTGATAAAAAATTGAAAGATATTTCTTTTGGTAAAAATCCTTAATAGAGTGGGTTGAAATTTTTGTGGTGATTTGCTCTGTGTCCTACAAATATTTCAGTGTCTCTTTGTGCTCATTTAGAAATGCTTTGCAACAGTTCTTGAGTGGGAATTTTAATGAATATTCACTCTGATTTAGGATAATGTACATATTATCACCCGGTTAAAATCATTATTCATTATAATTTGGTTTTGGTTATGAAAGCTAACTTTACAGGGAAGGTAACTTAATAAACATTTTCCGTACTAAGACAAAATGCTGTATCTATCTAAAAATATTTAACCCATCTTTGCAGTTAAAAATGAAACAGTATCTTACACTGCTTTCCATTCCTTGGTTACACAAAATAGCAACTGACAATGTAACAAGTTGGAGAGGTAGCTACCCCTTGCCTTTTAGAGGAAAGAAGAGTGGTGGAAAGCCAAAAACAGATTTCAAAATCAATTCCAGTAAGCGAAACTTTTAAAAAGCATTTTCCCCTTTTTTTAAAGCTTATTTAGAATTTCTACAAAAATGCCATTTTCAATGTTCTTTCCATAATGAAGTACAGCTTTTAGATACTACAATTGAAGGAGTAATATTAAATATCGATTTATTAGTTACATTTAACAATCAACGGAAATGCAGTCATGACCCAAACCGAAACTATTCAAGAATTGTCCATTAAATAGATAATAAATATACCAAGATCTTCAGTTTAAATGAGTACTTGAGATTCCCCATTAACATTTTCCTATAGAATACAGCATTTGTATGACTCTTAAGAGTTTAAATATTTTTTGTCTCATCAAAATTCTAGTATTTACCCATCACCCAGGAAGGGCGGTGGCCCCGTAAAAATTTCCGAAGCAAATAATCATTAAAATGGTTAGGAAGAAACCAAAAACTTGTTTTAAGACACATTCTGTGCTAAGAATATGCGTAAAATTAGTATTTTTTAAATACCCAAATGTATTATTTCAAACTATCATATAGCTAACTATTCAATAAAAATATTTCAAAATTTGAGGAAGCAAACTCCAGTTCAAAAAGAAAGAGTAGCTTACGGACAACCAAAGCCACATTATGACTTTTAAGAAATCATTTTTTATTGAAAGGCTGAAAATTCACTTACTTTGTCATTAGGATTTCTTTAGACTTTCATAAACTTATGTTCACATATTTGAGGGTTAAGTAACAACATTGCTTTTGTAATATCCTTGAACAGTTTGTAAACAAAGATACGGATAGACAGCGTTTCTTTTAAATTGTGATATTTTCCCAAAACATTTATGCCTTTTTGAACAGTAACAATGTATTCTGTCACGTAGCAAGACTTGTCTCTCTGAGCTACAAAAACCTTGACCATTTTATACTGAGCTTCCTCATTTCCAATCACCAACTCTTAACTTATTTTTATGTCTATTTCCAACCCATGTCCCTCCACAAGGAAAAAAAAATAACTAAGGATATATTAATATATTTGTACTTACCTGTAACAAACACTCCTGTATCCAGAAAGGCAAAGCCAAATGCCAAAAGTTTAAGCCACAAATACATGGTCATATCTGGAAATCGGCCGTATTCCTATGAAACAGCATGCGTCCTTCTGAAAGGCAAAATAATAGTTATCTCTGCAAAAGGTTTTCTTTGTGAAACTGAGTCAAAAATAAAAGAAATGAATGCATACTCTTTGCTGTTGTCTTATCAGACAGGGAGCAATTTCCTCCTCTGCTACCCTAAGAACAAACCACTTTGCTAGCTGCACAAACTGCTAGGTAGTGATGTCAGATTCGGTTTTACTAACTTCTTCAAAAATACTGTCAAAAATCCTCTTTGCAGGAAGTCAAGAAAGTTGTTCAAAGTCAGTGCAAAAGCATCTTACTTCCTTAATTCAAGTAATTAGACCAAGTTAGTAGGCCTTTTAAAAGATTTTTTCCTTCAAGGAAGATGTTTTTTAAGTCTCAAAAAAAAAAAAAAAAAACTCCCTTACAGTATTCATTACAATTTAAAAAAAACACATCCGCACCCCAAAATAATCAGTAATTCTCTTACCCAAGAGATGATAAAACAGATTCAGGGTGGATATACCAAAATGAGGTTGGCAAGATGACACACTGATTGAATTAGTAGAAAATACCTGTATTTGACTCAAAATGACCAAGTGAACAAATAAACACCTATCTGGTTATTTTTTGCAGCCAATATCATTTATGAGGAAGACATTCAAACCCCACCAATAGAAGGGTGTTAGCAGTCAGACCTATTTTCTATGCAAAAGCACTCTCAGAAAGCTTACCAGCTTTGCGCCAAATCTTTCACGGATACCGTCGTGGGGCTAGCAATGGAATCAGAAAGTCATGTCTACAGGAGCAAATCCTGCTTCAAAAAAAGGAAGCTTCTGTGACTTGAGAGGTCTCTAATGCTGTTGATGAGGGTAAGAAGAGCAATGAAATTGAGAGCTGGGGTTTTTATTGTTGTTTTTACAAAAGCTACCCCTTTTTCCCCCCTCAGCTATACACTCCCAATCTTTTTGATTACAAGACAGCAAATTAATATACAGCACTCTTCATGATTCTGATGGTGTTCTTAGCAAGTCCATTGATTAGGAAAATGCATCCTGGCAAAAAGCCACTATTAATTCAGTAACACAATTAAATATATTGGTATCATTATCACAATATCCGATTCATTTAAAATGAATAATGCACATGTGCACAGGCACTATGATTTGAGCCACATACGATACTTAAGGGACTTAGAGACAAACAGAACCTTTGCAGTAACTCTACAATCCTTGGTTAGAAAGCACTATGGAAGGTTTGTTGTGCTTCGGTGAATAGATCTTTTCATATTTATGAACTCATTGTTTTACTGTCACTGGCTACTGGGAACTGCAGAGCCAAATTTGCACACCTCCCCTTTGAGCAAATGAAAATAATCCCACATCTGAAATTCTGAATAAAAACATGATCATGAGACTTTTGGTATGATTTTGATTTTATTTTGATTATTACCATAACTAACGTACTGGGCTGTTGCTACATCCAGGAATATGTTAGGATTTTAATTGAGTCATCTACTTTGTACAACAGTGCTTGAGACAAATAATGTTATTATTCCCCATTTTACCCACATAGTTCAGGGTGTTTAGGTGTATGTCCAAATTCTCACAGCTAAGAAGTAGACAAGTTATGTTTTGAACCCTCTCTAAGTTTCATGTTACTTTCCTTTCTTGCTTTACTAACCTTCTTCATTTTTCTCACTTCTTTCCCTGACCTTTTTTACTATATATTTTTAAAATTTTTAATCTCTAAAAGATAGAACATTGATTCCATAAAAATGATGTTGTTCTCCTTTTGCAAGTGTCTTCTTAAATGAAATAGCTGTGAATATAGGCACTGCTCTTCTGAAGGTAAGCTTAATGAGAAATATGTCTCAGGAGTCACAAATTCAAGTACTCAGTTATCGAGCCTATTTCTCCAAATACACTTGCAATGGAAAACTATCCAGAGGTTAGCTTTAAATATCTGTAAGCAAATATTTGTCTTCTCTTAGCTTTCTATTATGGCAGCATATTTGGCAAAACTAGAGGCCAGGAAGAGAGTGCATGACATTCAAGGGAGTTAAGTATAAGAAGTATGCTGTATAATAAACTTAAGATAGGAGGGCTTTAGAAGCCTTAAAGAGATATTTTTAAAGGACTTTGCAGGTCATCACTTGGAAGAAACAGTAAGAATTTAGATTAAGTCCTATTTTAAACAAGTGGGCGGAGAAATTCTACCCAAGAAACACTGAGATTAATTAGCCACCCATGAGTTGAATTGTATGTTTTTTTTAATGTATTAAAATCGAATCTAGTATCTACAGGAAATATTAGGCTTTGGGTAGCAAAATTTATACTGTATACTACAAAGGTATAAAGAAATAGAGCCTAATGTAGACAGCAATGGGTAAATGTGTGCTCAGTTCAGATAGTCTCAGAATGCAGGCAATGGTGAGCCAGAGGATTGATATCCCTGAGATACAAACTGTCAGGAGGGGGACAAGAAGGAAGAGCCTAGTGGTTTGCTGGGGGAAAGAGCACAGCTCGCCTTTGATGGTGGACAGCACTGGCTTATCCAGGCAGGAGTCTGGTTAGTAGCTGGCCTTTCCCCAGGGCATCTGAGGAAATCTCTGCTTTATCATGTATGGGCCTAGCTTCCAAGCCCTAGACAGGAGGAGCAGAACACCCCCATAGAAAGAGGACTATTTGTGACAAACGGATGTGATCTACTCTCTTGATTCTGAGAGTGTGGGCAGGCTGCTGATAAATTTATATATTTAAGAACAACTAAGGCTAGGAAGGGAACAGGAAACAACATCAGAATTTAAAGGTAGTAAAGAGTGTGGTACTTCTGGAGTGGTTGAAATAGTATGTATCCAGAATAGTCACAACGCTTGATCAATAAAATTTTAAAATAATCATAGCTGATTAATTTATAATAGATATTAAAAACTGTAATATTAAATAAGTAAATAATATTTTATTTAAGTTAATCACCATTTCCCAAATATTTCAGTCACATATAATAAAGGTGATGTAAAGAACAGAGGGGCATCTGGGTGGCACAGTAAGTTGAGCGTCCGACTCTTCATTTCAGCTCAGGTCGTGATCTCAGGGTGGTGAGATTAAGACCCGAGTCAAGCTCCAAGCTTAACATGGAACCCGCTTAAGGCTTTCTCTCCTTCTCCCTCTGCCCTTCCCCACACTCCCTCTTCCTCCTCTCGAGCGCACTCTTTCTCTCAAATAAAGACATTTTTTTTTAAAAAAGATAGAAACAGATTACATGAGATTAACTGCAGAAGCAGACATTATCCATTCACTCATTCAACAAGTATATAGCTATCTCCTAGTAATAAGACAGCTATTTCTTTAATATGAAGAAAGAATGGTGAGCAAGAACAGATATGCTCCCTCCCTACAGTGGAAGAGACAATGATTAATTAACTAATCTCTGTGACAATTCGGCACACAGGACGTACTTGATGTTATGATTTAAGCATATAATGGGGTATTTGGTCTAGTTGTGAGGTGACGTTTGCCTGAAATAAAAAGCAATGAAGGTAGACCTAAAAAAAATAATAGAAGTTGAATGGGCATGGGGAGAAAAGAAAAGAGCATTCCCGGCAGACAGAACCATATACTGAAAGAAGGAGAGTGTGTTCAAGGAACCAAAGAGACATGTGTCGCTGGCATAAGGAGAAGCAGAGCCTGGAATGTTACAACATACAAAGGTATCAAATCAACACATTATATACCTTAAACTTCCACCATGTTATACATCAATTATGTCTCAATTTTTTTAAAAAAGGGGACATAAAAAAAGAAAGAAAGAAACAACAACAAGAACAACAAAACACGTGTGGCTTCAGAGGAGATGATAGCCAAACTTTGCTAGGCTTTGTGGTTCTGAGATTTAACATTATCTTCAGAGACACTGGGAGCTATTGAAACTTTTTCAGCATTATTCTTGGATCTTCTTGCGAATGATATCCATATTGCCAGATCTTCTAGAGCACTTACTTCTCTAGTCTCATCTTATGTGATTTCTCAGGAGCATTAAGTATGGTTAGCCTCTCCTTCAGTCCTCCTCTTTCACCAGTTTCCAAAACACAGTTGCCTCCTGATTTGTCTTGACCCTCACTGTCTTCACCTTAGCAGCTGCCATGTTGAGTCCTGTTCCTCTACCTGATTTCTAAGTATTGTGATACATTGAGCTCGGTTCTGGGTCTACTTCTCCCTTCCTGGGTGAGCTCTTTCTTGCTGATGACTCACAGGTAATATAGCTCCAGCCAGATCCACAGTTCAGGTTTGGTATTGCCACACAGCCAACTCAATGAAATGTGAACGTCTTCTTTAAACCTGCTCTAACTCCCAATCTTATCCATATCTGCAAATGTACCAACATATATCAAATAATTTATGCTAGAAACCTTAGTGTTATTTTTTATTTCTCCTGTTCTGTCACAATTGCATTCAATTTATTCTATCTACACTATCTTAACTATACTCTGTTTCCAATTATATCACTTGGGACCAAGCCACCATCACTGTTGAAACAGCATTTTAACTGATCTTTAAGCTTCTATCTTATCTCCCTCCTTATTTTTCCTCCATGGAGCAATAGACTTGATCTTTTCTAAATACAAATCAAATTGTGATAGATCCTTAAAACCTCTCAATGATTTTCCACTTTACATGTTGAATAAAATCCAGCTTTGGTACACATTTCTCAACTCATGTAATGCCCCTTTCCACCTTGTTCACACTAAACTCTGGCCCTTCCATGTTCTTTTCTATTTCAAAATCATGTTTGTTTTTTCCAAATCTAGGGACATGTCTGTTTATTCATAGCCACCTTCTGCACTAAAACATAAACCTACATCCTGGATGGTAAACCATGAGGTTTAAATGATGTTTATTACAGTGGTCGCCATAAGTGATATTTGTTGAATGCATGAATGAATGAATGAATGAATGAATGAATGAATGAATGAAAAGACTTACATATGAAGCTGTGGTGTGGCCAACATATTGGGAGTTGGCAACTGTAGGGCCAGCAAAATGGTTGGGAAGCTTTGCTGTAGTACAGATAAGGGGTGATGGCAGTAGAAATGTTTACCAATAAAATAAATGACTGAATTACTTAACACCAACAATTATAAAATTTAGGACATACTGTTATCAATTACCAAAATATTATAAGAGCACAAAAGAGGGACTACTACATTTTTATGATTTGCTCTAAAAATACATTCTTGCATTCTGCCATTTTGCCTTTTGAAAATTTAGGTATTGAGCAAAGAAATCCATGTTACTTGATAAATCCGCCCCTCTGTCTTTGTGTAAAATGCAAATCCAGACAAAAATAAGTCTCATCAGCATCAAGCTGCTTAAGGGGGGAGCTGGCACTGTTTTAACAGGTGTTCTTACTCTGAGCACCAGAACTTTAACTCTCCTAGTGAACTTAGATAAACCTGGTCTATGTTATTCCTATACATCCATACCAACTGAAACACAAAATATAATACTGATGTCTATGTATTTTTTCCTCGTGGTTAAGAAATAGTTAAACCTGAATTCTAGCAAGTATTAAATTTCTCTAATACGGAGCTAATCATACTACCTCAGTGTTGCTTTCAGAACCAAATTAATTAATGAAGCAAGCATCCAATTAATATGGTAAACACACTGGGTTAGAATTAAAAGCATATACAATAGAATATATATTCTATTCCTCTAACCAGCACCAAGAAAAAAGAGAAATAGAGACCCAAAGGAGGGAAGGAGAGGAGCTCCCCTTGGACCTGACCCTATCAGTTCCCTTCTGCAAATCACACAGGCAGAGTTCTAATAGAGGTGAAGGAATTAAATTGAATATGAGATGGAAGGGTTTGATTTGCTGGAACAAACCTTTTTTTGTACCTAAAAGTAATTAGAAGTTATGAGAACTGCTCTGTGTATTGTTAAGACACGAGAAAAGGAAATTCACTCTTCCGTTTTCTTTAATTGACTTAAAGGCACTGTCAATTGCAAGATGTATCCTGATTTCGGTGATGTTAGAATGTATTCTATAAAATGTGCATCTTGGAATCAATGGAATGCAGCAGGATAGCTGACCAGTGGCCAGAGAAAAGGACAATGATTTTGTTTATATCTGAGTGAGTTCAGACTGTTTAATAAATGGGTAATGTATGTATGTATGTATATATATATATATATACACACACATATATGTGTGTGTGTGTGTATACACACACACACACACACACATATATATATATATATATATATATATAACTATGATATAAGCAATGAGTTCTCATACCAATTTCCAAATCTGCCTCACTCAGAAAGTCTTGTAGCTTTTAACAACGTAAGAGAATATTCCACTCTGGCTCAATCTTCTGTGGAGTCCACACTGTTCTTGTTCCAAAAGGACTAAGCTGAGATGTGTATGTTTTACTTCAGGCCCCATATTACTGATTACAAGCCATGCTTAACATTTGTTGATTCCTTTGAAGAGCTCGGGAAGCTGAACTCTCTCCACATTTCTTTCTATACTGGCTCCTAGTAACGGATGACTTTCCTTTCTGGACTGTTCCAATTGCATAGCTAGATGTATACATATCACGTGGAGCAAATACAGCACAGGAGATGTATCAGCTTCCAAATTTATGATGAAATAAAATGTTGGAAAATAAGACGACGTAAGTTGGAAGCCATGACCCCATCTCTGACATATCATGTATGCTTTAATTATAACAGGCTCACCAAGATGTCATGACAGCATCTGGTAAAATAATTACAATAATTATTGCATGCTTGCTTAATTAGTGAACTTAGTTTCACAACAGCACTCAGATAGTATTATTACCTTTTCAACAGATAGAAAATAAAAAACGAAAGATGATGCACACTTTGCTGTATCTTAACTGTCACGGATGCCTCCCTCACATCCTGTCCACCCAGCTGGTGTCCTGCCCAACTGGATGGATGGGTCTGCCCTTGCATGCAGTTTTCTATCACTGAAACAACTCTCCAATTTTTCATCCATTTAATATGGAAGCAGGGGTTGGTGGTAGCTCTTTTTTGGTAGCTCTGATTCTTTGAAAGTGATGTTAAGTAGTAGTCTTTACATATTTTTTTCATATTTTTATAAAACCTTTCTAAAAGCCCATCTTTGAATCACGGTGGTTTGAAGAACACTGTGGAACAGCAGCATAACATCAATAAATAGTTAATAGACAGTGTTATAAACTAAACAAAGTTGCAATATATGCAGTATTAAGTTCCAATTTCTACATCCAGCTTGAAATTGGTGCAAATGTATAATGGACAATAAAAAAATGCTTTTTTCAAAAAAGCTAACAGCAGATCATATATATTTCAAAGAACGGAACGTAGGTGTGCAGATGTTCCCAGGTTGTAATACGGAGTCACAGGTAAACAGTGTTAGATGAGCTATGGGTTGGACTCTGCTCAATTAAATTAAATAAAACTAAATTACTTAAAACAAGGGCCATACACATGCAAATTTGATGTACTGAGTTCCTCAAACTTCAATGTGTTAGAATTCTTAACAGTCATGTTCTTGGCATCTTAAAGCCATTGCATATTGCTTTGGCCAATCACCGAAACACATTAAAAAGACTCATTCTCTACTCTCATTTGTCTGAAGTCTTTAACATGTTAGCTCTGGTTATGCTGGTTTTATTAGATGCAATCTTAAATTCCTCCTTAGGTTGACAACATGGGATATAACACGCCATTTGGGGGTGGAAAATCCTGTATTATTAAAAAAAAAAAAAAAGTTTGGGAAACAGAAATGTCTCATTTTGTTTGCTCCAGTGAGGCCCACTTGTGGAGAGACCTAATGCCACTTTCTCAGAGGAATCCTGGTCATCCAGCCCCTCCCCCCAAAGCCTCTGTGTGCAGTATTATAGTCATGTTATGCTTGTGCCCACGCCAAGATGGAGTACTTCATGAAAAATACTCTATGGGTTACACCGCCCACGAGGAATACAGCCAATGCCATGGGCGTCGAAGTTCCACATATTATTTTACAAACCTATAAAAGGAGAGTTCCATAGTTGCAAGACTCTGCCTCACTAGGCATCGGAGCTGCTACTTCTGAGAATAAAAAGGTGAGAAGAGCTGCTGCTTGGGCCACTGAGTTGGGCAAAGTATTTCTTAGTGTGATTTCTGAGAAGCCGAACTCCTTTGGAGAGTGAGAAGAGATGTGTGGTGCATAACTTCGTGAGTCACGTGTGTAAGAGACCCACGCTCAGCTCTCCGTTTGGTCTGGTCTTCTGGGACCAGAAGTTTGTTTCTTACTCTGCTTTTGAATGCTTTACTCTGGCCACTGTAGTTAAAGTGAGAGCACCCCAGGCTGTCCTGAGAGCATCTGTAAAATAATTAGAACTCTTGCAGTATAGCTACAATTCCAGGGACTGGACAGGCTTAGATAATGGACACACAAGTGGACACACTGAGGGAGAACCAGTGGAAAAGAGGAGATGAAAATTAAACTCATCACCTTTCTTCCCCAAACATGACTTTGTTCTAGGATTCTCTACCTCAGTCTGTGGCACCACCAGTCATCCTATTGTGAAAATAGAGACTTCGGGGTCACTCTCAAAACTTAATTCCTTCAATTTGTCAATTTCTGGACTTCTCTCCACACACACCACCACCACCTTAGTCCAAACTATTAACATTGCTTGAAGAAACAACTAAAATGACCTTTTAACACTTTTGCCTATATCTGCCCTAATATGATTTCTCACTCCCCAATCCATTCTCCGAGACCCTTTAGTCAGGGAGGTTTTTTCTAAATGAAATCGTATCCTGTGCACCTGACCCTCATCCTGTCAGTAGTTCTCCACTGACTCTGGATTCAAAGAAAAATGCTTAAGAGGACCCCCAAGTCCCTGCGGAGCCCAATGTTCATCTTCCTCCACAAGCCCGTTTTTTACCATCTCCCTTCTCCCCAGTCAGGAGGCATTAGCTCAGACCCTCCTATTTACCATAGCCTTATCAAGTAAGAGACTTTATATACAGTGCCCTCTCTACTTTAAAAACTCTTCTATCTAGCAATAGTCCCCCAGTCCTACAGGTAGGATCTATTGTCCTTGCCTATAAGAAGCCTTCCTTTACTTTTATGATTAGACCGAATAGCTTTCCATTCTTCTCCCACTACTTTTTTTTTTTTTCATCTCTTTCATGGCACTGGTCACATTGCTCAGGGAATTATTTAATTTCCGTCTGTCTCTCCCACCAAAGCTTATGCTTCATGAGGACGGCTATCCTAGCCCATGGGCAGAGGCGTGCTGTAATTCATTGTTAAATGCATAAATAACTACAGTATCCTTCTTAACGCGTCTGGACAGCCCAAGATTTACAAAACTTCGTCGCAACCCTGAGCTAGAAATGAAATGCCCTGCCCTTTTTGGTATAAAGTCAGCTGAGGGTTAGAGCCAGATTGAGTTACAGGAAATAAAGAAGTGTGACAAGTTTTGAACACCTGGATTAAAGTTACAAAATTATATCTGCTATACTTGCTTAGTTGGGCACCTTTATTCTTCCTGTTTACAAAGACAAATTCATTTTTCTGCACTGTATGCAGAAGGAAACAGAACGAGCATGTAAAACCAAACTCAGCTTCCAAAGACGTAGCTCTGTCTTAACGCAAGTCCCTTTCGCTCTCATGAGCCGGGGTTCGTTAGGGTTAGTGCTACCCGCTGGAACAAACAGCACCTCACATTGATAAAAACAAACACAGATGGAGCTTATTTCCACAAAACAGACCAAGCTGCTGTTCCAAGGTTGGCTGTTGGTCTTCTCCACATAGTGATTCAGGGACCGGGTCCTTTCCACCTTGAGGCTTCACAGTTCCCGGGCCTTGCTATTATCTTCGTTTAGTGGCAGAAGCGGAAAGAAAGCATGGATAAGGCACCAACAATTCTCAGAAACCTCGCCTGGAAGTGACACACATCCCTTTGCCACCCAGTCTCTGGACAATAACTTGTCACATTGTCAGACCCAGATACAGGGGGAAAGGAGTCATGGGAAAATGTAGTCTCCAGCTGGGCATCTACTAGCCAGCTTACTATGGGAGGGGAGAATAAATATAAGCTCTGGGGGACAGCTAGACATTTCTACCAAAAATACTCTGACTTTGAATGAG
Source organism: Ursus americanus (assembly GCF_024610735.1). Classification (NCBI taxonomy): domain Eukaryota; kingdom Metazoa; phylum Chordata; class Mammalia; order Carnivora; family Ursidae; genus Ursus; species Ursus americanus. Next base: position 71,469,424 of record NC_142128.1, read on the forward strand.
AACAAAATCTCCGTGAAAACTTAGTAGTAGAAAGGAGAGTGCCAGGGGGCGCCTGGGTGGCACAGCGGTTAAGCGTCTGCCTTCGGCTCAGGGCGTGATCCCAGCGTTAAGGGATCGAGTCCCACATCAGGCTCCTCCGCTAGGAGCCTGCTTCTTCCTCTCCCACTCCCCCTGCTTGTGTTCCCTCTCTCGCTGGCTGTCTCTATCTCTGTCGAATTAAATAAAAAAAAAAAAAAAGAAAGGAGAGTGCCAAAACATTCTATCATGTGTAGACTACAGTGCACAGAAAAAATAAGTAGAATATTATCCATGCCTTCTAGGAATCCAGTCAGGGAAAAAAATGACAAATGCACAACTAACTATAGCATAATGTAATATGATATATGTAGGCGATACATGTATGAACAAATATATGTGTATGTCTGTGTGTGTACAATTTTTTGATGAACATAAGACAGTTCAAATGTTCAGGGTATACTTAGGTCTTAAGAATTGCTTAGTTTTCTTTCAGATGATGGTCAAGCATTGGGGTTTTTTTGGTACCGGAGGAATATTATCTTTTAAAAAGTTAATTGTTTTACAGGAGAAGCATAGTATTTGTGAATCCTTATGACTTGTCAAGTAATATTGGCACCTTAGTTTTTATGGATTGCTGATATATTTAGTATGTAAAGTAACAAATTTTCATGGTAAAAAAAAAAACTGTAGTTTGCTGGAGGGGAGGGAGGTGGGGGGATGGGGTAATTGGGTGATGGACATTAAGGAGAGCATGTGATGTGATGTGCACTGGGTATTATATAAGACTGATGAATCACTGACCTCTACCTCTGAAACTAATAATACAATATATATTAATTAATTGAATTTAAATTTAAAAAAAAGAAACAAATGTTAAGCAAAAAAGAAAACCTGTAAACTAAGCACTATAACAAGGACAACATAGCAGTGAGTGAACTAGAGTAAAAATGGAAAAATACCATGTGCCTGTATAATTCTATAGGATAAGAATATAATTTAAAGTATCAAGGGGGAAGTTTCAGCTCTAATTAGTTATGTTTTCTCAAATGCTGCTACTACTAACCACAGCATCCTGCTTGGATGGAGTAGTGGTAGTGTATTCAGTACTTACTATGTGCAGAGCACTGTGCTAAGCACTAACGTGAACTTACTCTCTTGATCATTGCACCTGTATGAGGGAGTATTGTGTCATCATTGTTTTTAGATGAGTGAACAGGCCCGGATTAGGAAAGAAACTTTCCCTCGTTCATTTATAAGAGACAGAATTTAAATTTGAACCCAAGTTCTGCGTTTAAGAATCTGAGCCCTACCCAACTCCCCAGAATTCTGCATTAAGGAGTTTTCACTTATCAATAAATGTAACCTGTGTAACTCAGATGGAAATAGAAATGACACAGAATCAAGTAACATTTTTAATCAAACCTACCTACCTGTGTCTTAGAAGCAATGAACAGTGCTAATGTATGTAATACCAAAAAGCAATTTTTCAGGGGTCTACTAGTTAAACTCTCCTTATCCAGCTTTTAAATATTATGGTTCAGAGCCCTCATCCTCTTCCACACTTTCTCCCATGATAATCTTATTGACGCCTCTGAACTGAAAAACCATAGATTTCCATGTATTCAGAGATCCATTCATACTTTCTGCGCTCAGTCCAAACCTTACCTCTGGTTCCCTGTTTCCTATTGCCTGAAATGTCAAGGCACGTGCGTGTTCCACAGACAACCATGTCGAATATGAACTCTTGACTTCACCATGCCCCACACCTGCTCTCCTGGCCCAGCGTACTTCCCTACCTTGATGTAGGGTACGGCCATCTACCCAGTTACTCTCGAGTCAGATATCTGCAGATCACCTTGCATCCTCCCTTTTCCTCATTCTTCATCTTCATGTTGAGCTACCAAGCCCAATGCAGAAATGCATTTTCTCAACTGAGTGTCTAAGATGTGTATCCATGTCATCTCCTTCTTCCCACTTCTGCTACTGCCATGTCTATAGGACACCACTTCTCTCCTAGAGTACTAGTAGGACATCTCAACCTGTCTTTGGCTTCCACTCTTTCCACAGGGCAGCAAGAGAGTTTCTTAAAATGTAAATAGGCCTCTGTTGTGTCCTTGCATAAAATCAATGGGCTGCATTTGCAATTCAAATAAAATCCAAACTCCTTATCAGAACCCACAAGGCCCTGTAAATTCCAGCCCCACCCTGGTTCTCACACTTGACCCTCCAGACTCTTGCTCTGTGGTTCTCCAGTGTTTATTTTAGTCCCACCTTGGTCGTTACATATGCTGCTTCCTTGAACAGTGCTCTTTTCCTCCAACCTCCCATCATCAAGTCCTTCTCATTTTTACATCATGGTTTAACTATCAGAAAGGACGTCCCTGACCAGGTTCTAAAAAAGATGACTAATTCTTATTCTCTCCTTCATCTCCATCTCTTAATCTTTTGCTTTGTAACATTTTTCAATAATTGTGATATTTTATTTGTGGGCTTATTTACTAGCCTTTATCTGTTCATTCCACTCGAACGTAAGCTCCGTAAGGGCAAAGGGCCTACTTGTCTTGCCCACCATTAAGTCATGTTGCCTAGAACAGTGCCTGTCTTCTAGAAGGTGCCCAGTACAAAGCAGAGAATAATGGTATAAATGAACAAGTAGATTAATACACAATTACATGAAAATGTGCATTTCTTTTTCCCACATGAGGAAACTTTAACAGACAAATGACTTTGTTAGGTAGAGATTTGGCATAATACATAGATAGCTTGCACTTTTGAGTCTGCTTTCCTAAAAATTTAAATGCTGCCACTAAGTTTTGAGACCTTAAGAAAGTTATTTTGTTATCTGCATTTACTGGCACCTTTTCTTAGCACAGTGTCCTCAATATAAAATGGTAGTTACTACTTTATAGCATTAGAATGTGACCTAAATGAGACGATATGCCAAGCATCTAGCACAACGTCTTACACATAGAAGGGGCTCTAGAACTGTCAGTTCTTTAGAGAGCATGGCTTGTGATCTAGACAATGATCCAGGAACCAGAAGACCTTCTCTCCATTCTGGGTTTATTTGCTCTCTGAACACTTAGCCATTCTTTTTCTTATTTCCCTATTTATGGGAAATTATTCACCTCTTCTTACCTATAAAATTATCTCTCATACCTGAGCTTCCTCAGCTAATGACTGGACCATCCATTATTGCCTCAATTGGAAAAGTTTAGGGTAGTTTGTCAGTGAACCTTAATGGTGGCAAAAGGGGCAAAAATTAAAATGCTAACTTTTTCCACATAAGAGTCTAGTCAAATTTCCAAAACATCCCAACCCATAATTTGTAACCATCTTTAAACATGAGTTTCAAAAATCTGCAAGTCCATCGTTTCAACTTCTTACTTAACAATTTACTTCCTTGACAATTTAATAACCATGTACAAGTTCTTAGAGCCACTAACCTGAAGGAACCTGCCATCATGCATCAGGATGGCACCTGTGTTTTGCTTTCATATGTAATCAGTTGGCTCAGATGGACTGTTAGGGGGTTTTGACCTTTGTTTCTAATTGTTTCATTATGTTTTGGGGAAATGGGCAAAGGAAGCTACCCACCTACTTTCCAGTCAGCACACTGGCCAAGCATCATACTTAGATTTCATTGTTCGGTCTGAACACATGAAAGTGTTACTACCTAATGAAATTACATTTCTTTGTGATTGGGCATGAACTAGAAAATCAAGGGAATCGCTATTTAATAATCATTAACTTCTTTATTAAAAAGGAATCAGTTATCCTACTTTGGAAACATCTGGATGAATAATGAACATACTACATGGTAAGATCAGAAACAAAATGTTTTACAGTTTGTTAGAATGAGGTCGGAGCACTGAGAGCTATTAAAAGTCTAAAATCTTCAGTTCTACATTTGATCCTTATTTCCAAATTAAAGGTGAAAGCAAGATAAAGCTAGCTTGTTTTTTGGAGGCAAAGAAATTTTTATCACTTTATTGAAGAATGGTAATTACAAAAATGTTCACTTACATAGGAAAAAATAATTCAACAAATGCTCTCTGTCCTTCAAACATTTTCTCTTTTGGAAGGAGACTATAGGTCAAGTGTGAGAGATTAAAGATGGCCACACACTTTTTAATTTTTTTAGAGAGAGAGAGAAAGAGAGTAACAGAGCATGGGGGGAGGGGCAGAGGGAGAGGGAGAAAGAGAATCTTAAGCAAGCTCCAGGCCTGATGTGGGGTGGGGCTTGATCTCAGGACTCTGAGATCATGATATGAACCAAAATCAAGAGTCGGCCACTCAACCAACTGAGCCACCCTGGTGCCCCCAGCTACACATTCTGTGACATTACTTGAACAATAGAAAAGACTTTAAGAAAATGGCCCCTTCCATTTCCTGTCCTGTGAATACTTACTCTTGAAGCCTTAAGCCTAAGGTTGCCACGTGTAGAAGTCATTTAAAGTAGATGTCAGCAAATTTTTCTGTTAAGGGTCAAATAGTAAATATCTTAGGTTTTGCAGGATATATGGTTGTAGAGAGTAGACAATATTTAAACAAATATGTGTGGCTGTGTTCCATTAAAGCTTTATTTGGGGATACAAAAATGCTCCAGACTTCATGGTACATCATTCTTCTTCAGATTTTTTTAACATTAAAAATTTCAAAATCTTATCTTGTGGGCTATACCATAGGCTGCAGACTGGGCTTGTCAGAGTGAGATCTTGAGAGAAAAAGAGATACTCAGCAGTTTTCAATTGTTCTAGCTTCAGAGGATTGTGTGATCCCACCTGAGGCCCCAGATAGCAGGAAAAGATGAGTCATCTGCACTGCCTCCTACCTAAATTCTTGGTCCCCAGAATCATGAGATATGATAATAAATTGTTTTAAGCTGTAATTTTTGGCATAGTTTGTTAGACAGTAATGGACAACCAGGGTGGCTTTTAAAATAAACATGATGATGAAAAGCTACATTTAATTTTTTTAAAAAAAACCTGTGACTATTTCACCAGCCTTATCCCTTACCAATGCCTTTCCCCATTGGGCCATATGAATCAACAATTTTGACTGCATTGATCAAAATAATTAGTTTTCTTGGTGCCATAAACACAACTCCATTATCAAAATGAACAAAGCTTCCATTTAAAAGATCTACACTGAGTGGTAAGAGTTACACTAAAATCAGATAGGAGATGACTTTTCTGATTTTGCTATTAGAAATTAGGCAACACATGAAGCTCCCAACTTCCCAAATCTTGGTTTAAAGGAACCAAGTATTTCCTTCATTACCCTATAATTGACCTGTTGTTTTTGCCACCCAGCTTCATTCTTCTTCCTTCTGGTGACTCTGGGAGTATGTCCTCCTCTCCACGGTCAGCCCCTGTGGCTCTGAAGAAGCTGCTTTCACAAGTGGAGCACACGACTTGGCCCTAAACCCACCAGGGTAGAGCTCTCCTCTGGCCAGAGAAATTGGCTCCACGATGGGCACATAACCCAATGAGAGTCAGTTTGGCTCAGGTGAATGTAGCTGGTATTTCTGGGAAAGAGCTTCCCACACCCAACTTTTTTTGTTCCTTGCTGGACTGAAAATTGAAAAAATTAAAAAGGCCTGTGTTTGGACCTTCACTTGCTACCATACCATTTCTAAAGCTAAAGCCAAAATAGCCTAAAGGCAACCGTGGGTAAGAGAACTAAGAGGTGTGTGAAAAACAGGATATTTTCATGTGTTAAATCTAGTTATTTCTAATCTAGTGATAGCCCTAAGTGTTGTATCTTACTTTAGTCAATAATTTACTTCTTTGCTTAAACTAGATTAAGTCAAATTTTGTGACAGTTGCAACAGAAAGTGCCCTGAGTAACCACACGGGACAAGACTTTCTTACAGTGGAGTATTCGATGATTTACTCTTCAACAAATACTTTTAGAGTTACATCTAATATATTCCAGACATTGGTAATAGGATATAAGAACACAAAAATAAGTAGAAACAAAGTGTATACCCAACAGCAGCTTATTATCTAGTAGGGAAACAGACTTATAAACAAATTATTAAAATGCAGTGTGATAAAAGTATAATAACATTGTGGCATAAAGGAGGAAGTGATCAACTATGCTTGAGTGGTGAGTGGAAGGTGCACGGAGATTATTGAGCTGGGGTGGGGGGGTTGGGGGAACAACAGGTCCAAGTGTACTGCACAGAGGTTTCCAACAAAATGCTTCCATTTCACAGAATCATGGTGTGCAAAGGTGGGACTATGGAGGGGCAGGCCATTCTTGGACCAGGAAGAGCCTTGGCTGTGTTACTAGTAGTTTGGATTTCAGCCTGTGGGTAATGAAGAATCATCAAAGCAGTCTAAGTAGGGGAGGAATATAATACAATTTATTTTTGATAAATATTTTTGTCAATAGCATAGGGTAGATTTGACTGAGTGGAGGGACCATAATCACAACACCATGATGAAAGCTAGAACCAAAGGAAAATCCATAGAACTGTTGGTAGGAACCAGAAGCGGAAGGTCTTAAAGCTGTTTCATCAATGCATTTGAGACTGTCCAATGAAATGAAAAACTCTGAGTGTTCACCAGCATTTACACTAGTCAGACTTGTAAGGTATGGTAAATGTGGGTAAAAGTAAAGATCTCCCTTTTCTCACTCTGTCCCATCTTCTCCTGTTTTGTACCTCTTTAAACGCTTCTTTTTCTCTTTCTCGCTGCTACCAACTCATTTTCATTTTCTTTCAAAAAAGAATGTACAACTTGGTAACATCACATTTTTAAAATGTTATCTTCTTTTTTTTTAAAGATTTATTTATTTAAGAGAGAGAGAGAGAGAAAGAGTGGGGGGAGGAGCAGAGGGAGAGAATCCCCAAGAAGACTTCCTGCTGAGCTCAGAGCCTGACACAGGGCTCAATCTCAGGACGCATGAGATCATGACCTGAGCTGAAACCAAGAGCCAGATGCTCAATCGACTGGGCCACCCAGGTGCCCCTAAACTTTTGGTTGGTACATTCTCTCTCTCTCTCTGTCTTTCTTTATCTCTTTATCTATTCCTTCCTTCCTTCCTTTTCTCTAAGCCCTCGAAGTGTGTCTAGTGTCATAAAATCCCAGGAGGGAGAAGGGAGTGGAGTTTATTTGTGAAGAATGTCGCTGCCAAGCAAGTGCAATTAAGGAAAGACTTCTTAAAGCCTCTGAGCGCATTTAGGGTTAGGTCGTCTTACAACGTTATATCCACGTGGTTCCCCACTAACACATGCTGTAGGAAGTGGCATCTCGGTCTATAAGATGTAAAACAGCTAATGGAGGGCTCAAATGTAGCTCTCCACAAACTCCTCTGTTGCTTCTGATGTGGGCGGAAATGAGCTCAGCCTGCAATGCTCCACTGGTTTCACTCCTCCTAGCTGGGTGGTGCAGCTGCAAAGTGTGTGCTGTGAACCTTGTGAGCAAACCTCTGAGAGCCACAGATCCATGACTTGTGGCCGTAGGTTAGGGACAAACCAAACCAGAGGCATAGTGACCTTAACAATGGGAACGTGGCCTTTCATCTCACTACAGAATGCCTTCCTCACCCACACCTCAAAGCCTCTGGGAGCAGCACCTTCAGGGTGCTGAGAGCACTTCCTTTGTGATGAACTAAACAGCCTCTACTTTGCAGACAAGAACGCGGGCTCACAGGAAGTCAGTGGTTCCCTTTTTAACCATACCTGCTCGCAGTGTAGTCTGCAGTAACTGCCTTATAAAACTTCTGTGTGTTGGCCGGGCTCAGGAGGATGTCGTCTTTGCCCTGCCCTCCTGTGGAACTTCTTTCCAATGGCTGAGTGGAGGGCGGGTTGTCGGGCAGGAAGCAACCATCTGAGTTTCACAGCACAGGTTTTCTCAAGGGTGAGGCACTCCAAGCTCACAGCTGCAGGAGATGAGTTCAATGCCCGGTTAGAGTCCTCCTGTTGTTGCAGAGAGAGCAGCACAAGCCGTCTTCCTTTCTCATGACAGCAGATCAGCACGCATATGGCGGCTACACGCAGTCCCTCCTCAGCGGGAGAGACCCGCTCGCCCGCCATGACACATGTACAGAGCTCATGCAGTCACTTCCCCTGGCTAATAGATACATCCGAACTGCAGACAGGAGCCTTCATTTAAGTAGGGTATGACTGGAGAGCACCTAACATAGGTCGCAAAATGTCTGCTATGCCTAGAAATATATAAATAAGGAAAGACCTCTTTCCTTGTTACCATGTTGTCTATTGTCTCTGCGGTGGTAAACGAATGATGGAAAAGAGAAAAAAGGGTGGTGGAGAAGAGGACCATATCCATGACAAAATGACTCTATTTCCTCAAGGATATTGTGAAAGAAAGTATATATTTTGGAACTCATCAGCTGATTAATGACTGCTGAAGGAATTCCGTTCTATTAGATTTATGCCTGTGATCCCAAAGGATTCAGATGAATCAAATCCCTGGAAGTCAGCTCATAATTGCTGTCTGTTGCTTTAATCTTTGTTTCTTGACAATATAAGAACCAGGTCCATGTTGTACTGTGTTTGAAGACAGCGACCCGCTGGTTGATGTCATGTGGTAATAGTTTTAAAGGGATGTAAGTGAGTCTTGGTTTTCTGAATAGAAGAGGGGCTAATGGCACAAACTTAGTGCTTCCATGTCAGAGGATATAAAGAGCTCTTTTAAAGTTTACAGATGTTGACACCCCGTGGATTCTCATTGTATACAAAAAATAAAGTGCAAAGTAAATTGTGTGTGAAATTCACACCACCCAATATTCACTTCACAAAATTTCATCATGACATAAAAAATCTTACTGTTCTACAGGTGCACACACTGTTATTATAGTTACATTTGTATTTATGTTCACCTGGAAATTACATAACATACTTGCAAGATAAAATAACGAATCAACAGTAAAGTTGGCTTTTAAAAACCTATTTGTATTAAGAGAATCAAACTGACCAACTATAACGAAAACGAAAATTTTTTTCTAACTTGTATAAGTTGGCTTTCAGACTAAGTCGACTCTCAATATTAAATAATATTGAGGAATTTGTGGTAATTTTGTTAGGTATATGGTAATGGTATGATCATATGAATGTGAATGTAGGAGAATGTTGATAATTTTTTGTTTACTCAGGCTGAAGTCTCTAAGAGCAAAGTGTCATAATGGTTTTTTATAATGCTTCAGAAAAAAAATCAAAGAGATTAAATAGAGAGTTTCATAGGCAGGCAGACAAAGAAAATACAGCAAAATGGGAACACGTGGTGAATCGAAGCACAGGTATATGGATGGTCACTGTATAATTCTTTTTCTTTTTGTTTAAATTTTCATAATACAAATCTTAAAAAAGAGCAAGTGTAAGAAACATGCACATTTACCTCACAGGTGGGATTTCCAGCTAATGGCATCTTATCACAACTATTGGATATTCACCCTCTGAAATATTATCGTTCAGTGTTACATGATGCAGTAGTACTCACTTTGCTCCTGTGTTGGAAGTGTGTGCAACCGAAGCTCAGTTAAGAAAGAGGTCACTTTTAGGGGCACCTGGGTAGCACAGTCGTTAAGCGTCTGCCTTCAGCTCAGGGGATGATCCCAGCGTTCCGGGATTGAGTCCCACATCGGGCTCCTTCACTGGGAGCCTGCTTCTTCCTCTCCCACTCCCCTGCTGTGTTCCCTCTCTCGCTGGCTGTCTCTCTGTCACATAAATAAATAAAATCTTAAAAAAAAAAAAGAGGTCACTTTCAAATGCACATTCATGAAGAATTAATTTATCCATCTTGCTGTGAAATCAGCAAGTCTATCCATGGATGGGGGAAGTAGGCTCTGCAGACCACATTTTGTAAGATTCAATTCATGTAAGAGTGTGTGTGTGTGTGTGTGTGTGTGTGTGTGTACACAAATGTGTGCATGGAGAGATGTCCAGAGGTATGTATCCCAAGAGGAAAACACTGATTATCTCTGAGCGTCAGATGGTCAAGGGATATGATTCTCTTTTTTGTACATTTCAGTCTCCTTTAGTTTTTTGTAACGAGTGTTATATCATTTTAAAACACACAAGTCTCAAAAGGGTTTATGGCACATGGAGAACACATCGACTTTCATCCTGTCCTATTTGAAAAACACATGAACTTGTTGGCCAGCAATATATTCTACGTACAGCATGCATGGTATTGACTTTCTCAAGAAAAACACAAGGACATTAAGCTCTTTTTAAGGTTGTGTGTATACTCACATTTCTTTTCCTTTTTCGCTCAGGATGGCATTTGACTATGTGGTTTTTATTTCAAAGAATTTGAAATTCTAAATAAATAACTTCCTTAACACTGTATTTTCCTCCCTATCTAAGGAAAGAATTATTCATATACTGGAGGCAGGCTTAATCATAAGAGAAGTCAAGTCAAACTGACTGTTATATTTTCAAGGAAAAATCTCTTTCTACTCGTTTAAGGTATCATTAGCGAAGCAAGCCTAAGCATAACCAGAGAGCTGACATTTGACTTTCACTCCCACCTCTTGGCATATCTTACTAATGAACGGCACATGTATTGCTTTCATATAGGTGTACCTAATTATGAAATAGAACAACTCCAAATCACATTATTGCCTAGTTGATACTTTCCTTCATCGTGTTTATCGAAGTGATGAAATTTAGTCTTAATTTTTAACATCTACTGCCATATTTATTAGATATTCACTACGGCTAGACTTGGACCCCACTTCAAAGTAGCACACTTACATATTTAAAAAGGTAGCAACATGCAACGAACAGAATAAGATACCAGTTGTTGCTTGAAAAGGACAGAGATAACTTCCTCTACTTTCTTCCTTAGTGGATTAGAATGTGTTTGATGTTGTCCATGGAACGTATGCAGTGTAATTCAAGCAAGAAACAGTGAAATGACACCATTACTAGTGCTTTTCTTTCTAGTTTGTTCTATTCATTCTTTGAGTAAACCCATTCTCAAGAAAGGATCAGAAAAATTCTGTCATAGTGATAGAGTGGATGGAGTCCTCAACTCCATCTAGAATCTAGTTGTATTTGTACTATTAATTAGCTGAATGATTTCTACAAATTAGTTACTGTCAACTTTGTAATCGGCAAAACGAGTGTTTTGGACTTGGGGGTTTCTAAGGCTCTTACGTGCTAATGTTCAATCTGGAAAACACCATTAAAGTGGAAGGGTCAATTTCCCCTGAATAGGGGAACATGATGAACCAAGGACAATTCAGTACAGCCAGATGCTGGAGCTGTGTCCCGCCCCGGTGGATAAATCGATGTTTTCGGATGTTGGCAGGTCTCTTCTATATCGGCTCAAGGCAACTGAGTTCTAAGCCCCTAACTCAAAGGTCCCGTCTCTTGGTTGTTTGCATAAGGTGGAGTAGGTAAACTGGTTGAAATCACAACATTAGAATATGACTTCGACTCTCTTTTGAAGCCATTTTTTCCTCCCTGCCGCAAAAGAGCTTTTTCCATCCCTCTTTGTTTCTGAGGCTCCTGTTTTTTTTTTTTTAACTTGACATCTCCCTCTGACCATTTCCTCTTCCCTGTATAATATCGTATGTTGCTTGCTAAGATCTAGCACCGGCTCAACTCCCTTAGATTCCTGTAATGGAAAGAGAATTACAGCAAGCATGCAACTGAAATCTAACAGTGCTATGGTCCAAGGGGTCAGAGAAATGCTGCTGGCTGCTTCTACAGCAATGGGATATGGTGCTGATAGTTTCTACTGTGATAAGACTCGTTGGCCCTTGGCATAGACATTGACGCCCTCAGTGGTTTACGTCGGTCGCCTTGATGTGTATGTCTGTGGATTTCAGCAGCAGCGGCAGATACCGGTAGTACCAGTACTTTCAGCAAGGATTGGAATGAAGGATACACGTCGTCAGAGCCGAAAAGAAGGAAGACCAAAGATAGTGAGAGGGGTAGTGTAAGTGGTTGAGTCTACCCTCTCCTGCCCCACAGGGGATGCTCAGAGCTCTTTGAAAAGAATATGAAGAATGCAAGATGGAGTTCACAAATGGCAAAAGGGGTATTGTGAACCAGTTCTTACCACCTGCCTACAATGGAATAGGAAACATTTTACATGTGTTTTAATGACACACTTAACTCCAGCTACCTGAAAATCATCTATAACTAGTCTAAATCATCTGTAATAAGCCTCTAAATTTCCCCTGATCTCCAAAATACTAACATTAATACAATATTCCATGATATAATAGATGCCATCGAAATAATGTCAAACATGCTGAAACTCTGAAACATATAAATAAAGGTCATTATTAATCAATCAGTTCACATATATTTAAGCCAGAAATTTGGATTGAATATCTACCTTATGGTAGATGCAATGCTATTATAGTAATGGTGTGGAATTTCAGTAAAATGTCCAACAAAATAAAGGATCATTAAGAAAAATTTTAAGAGACACGTTTTGATTCAAACAGCAACGTATCCATAGCCACCATTTATCAAACACTTGCAATACACCAGACATTTTAATAACCCCCTCCGTACATTTCTCCATGTAAATGTTGGAATCAGTATTGTGTACTATAGTATTATCCCTCTTAGAAAGCTGAGACATGGATTTCAAAGCAAGCACTATAAACCTGTAGCTGTTATTATTATTTTTTGGAACCACATTGGTTTTTTTGTGGTTGTTTGATCTGAATCTGGTTGCTAGCATTTAAAAATAGTTACCTAATATAACAGTATATGTTAGCTATACTGGAATTAAAAGAAAGGAAAGATTTACTTAAAATTCACATTTTTATTTTTTCTTGGAAAACTAGTAAACTGTGCTACACTAGGACCTAATTTTTTTTTTTTTTTTATTTGACAGAGAGACAGCCAGCGAGAGACGGAACACAGCAGCGGAGTGGGAGAGGAAGAAGCAGGCTCCCAGCGGAGGAGCCCGATGGGGGCTAGATCCCAGAACGCAGGATCACGCCCTGAGCCAAAGGCAGACGCTTAAGGACTGCGCTACCCAGGCGCCCCCACTAGGACCTAATTTTTGCATAAGAATCATATGCTAAAGCTGAGTAACTGATGTCTGCTCTAAATAAGACATCCAGCCGTCCACCAATGTATTTTTTAGAAAAATGCAAAAAAAATTGCAACGAGCTTGATGAATTTTTGCAAAGTTAATACAAAATTAATTTTTAGAAAGGCAAGAAAAAATAGATCATTAGCCGCATTTTCAATCCCCCCTTGTGCTTATTCCTAGTAATCCCCCCCAAAGGTCGCTGCCATCTTAACTTTAACACAATAGGTTATTTTGCTTGTTTTTAAATTTTACATAAATAATATACAATTTATTGTGTGTGTGGCTTCTATCACTCATCATTGTATTTTTGAGATTCATTCATGTTGCACTGTCTTTGTAGCTTGTTCTTTCTAGCTGTGTTCTACAATTCCATTCATGAGTTTATCAGCGGTGTGGCTCCATTCAATTGTTGATAGACGTCTGGCTCTTCTCCAGTTTTTGGTTATTGCAAATAATGCTGCTGCAATATTCTGATGCCTATCTTTTGGTGAACATAGACACAATTTCTTGTGAGAATTAGCCTCAGACTAGAATTTCTGGGTCACATGTTATGCATATATTTAGCTTCGTTAGATGGTGTCAAAACTATTTCCAAAGTGATTGTACCAATTTACACTCCCATCAGAAGTGTGTGAGCATTGCAACTGCTCCCAATTCTCACCAATACTTGGAGTTGTCTTCCTTTTATTTTTTTCCCTTCCCTTCCCTTCCCTTTTAGCTATTCCAACAGGAGTGTAACAGTATTGCATCATACTTTTAATCTGCATTCCCCAGATGATGAATAAAATTGAGTACTTTTCATAAGTCTATTGACTATTTGCATATTCTCTTTTGTGAGGTGTGTGTTAAAGTCTTGTACCTATTTTTTTTTGAGTTGTCCTTCCCTTCCTAGTTGATTTGTAGAAAAAATTCTTTATATATTTTAAATTTAAGGCTTTGTCAGATATGTATTGCAAATCATTTTCTCCCACTATATGGCTTGACTTTTTATCACTTAACAGTGTTTCTTAATGAACAGAAATTACCCTTTTTAATGTAACCCATTTTGTCACTTTATTTCATTCTTCATTCATTCATTCTATTCATCATTTCATATATTTTTTATTTTTCCATCTATGAATTTTTGTGTCCTCTTTACAAAATTGTTGCCTATCTGAACTTCATGAAGGTATTCTGTTATGTTTTCTTCCTGAATGTTTATTATTTAACTTAGACATTCAGATCTATAATTCCTCTGCAATTGACCTTTATCCATGGTGTTGAGGTCAGTTTACTTTTTTCTATATGGACGTACAATGACCCAGCACCATTTATTGAAAAGAATCACTTCTCCCTCCAGTAAATTGCAGTGGCACCTTTATCATAAATTGTTACACTATTAATGTTTGGGTCTTTTTCTGGACTCTGTTCAGTTCTTTGTGTGGTTTATTCTTACACCAGCACTACAGTGTCTTCATTACTATAACCTTATTTGAAAAAAACTGATTTATGGAAATATAAGCCTTCCAGAGTTGATCTATAAGATTGCCTTGACTAATTATTTTTAAAGATTTTATTTATTTATTTGGCAGAGAGAGAGTGAAAGGAGCACAAGCAGGGGGAGCAGCAGGCAGAGGAAGAGAGGGAAGCAGCCTTCCTGCTGAGCGGGGAGCCCCAAAGCAGGGCTCAATCCCAGGACCCTGGGATCATAACCTGAGCAGAAGGCAGGTAACCAACTAAGCCACCCAGGTGCCCCTGCCTTGACTAATTTTGGTCATTTGTATTGCCACATAAATTTTAGAAATTGTTTGGCAATTTTCTCAAAATACATTGTGGGATTTTGACTTACGTTATATTGCAGAGATCAATTTTGAGATAATTTATATCTTTACGTTATTTGTCTTCCAAATCATGAGTAATAAGGTATATACCTCCATTTATTTAGATCTTTTAAAATTTTTGTCAGAAATGGTCTGTTGTTTTAATTGTAGATGCCTTGCACATTTTCAGTAGTTGCATTCCTGGAGATTTAATGTTATTTGATACTGTTATAAATTGCATTGTGTTTTTACTTTCATTTTCTATTTGTTTGTTCTTGATATATAGAACTGTCATTGGCTTTTGTGTCATGACCTCATATCAAGGAATTGTAGTTCCGTGTTGTTAATGAATTGTGAATTTTGCTAATCCGTGGGTTCGTTTGGATTTTCCATATACTTGACCATATCTCTTGCATTCTTAGCCTTGTATTTTTTATTTCTTTTCTTGTCTTACGGTACGAGGTTGGATCTCCAGTACCTTGTTGAAAAACAGTGATGATACTGGGCAAGAGTTTCTCAGCTCCAAATTCAGGAGAAAAGTTTTCATTAATGTACAATTAACTATGGTATCTGCTGTAGGTTTCTTTTATAGAAGTCCTATATTTAAATTAGGGAAGTACTTCTCTCTTCATAGATCACTGAGTTTTTTGTGTTACAGTGTGTTTATTTCTCCTGCCTCTGAGGAGATGATTACGGGATCCCTCTCCCCTTTTCTCTTAATTATGTGGTAAAATATATTAATTGTTTTTTGAATGCTAAACTTCCTTTGCATTCTTGGACTAAAGTGTACATGGTTATGATATATATTTTCCTCTTTATATTTGTGTGCTAATATTTTATTTAGTATTTTTACATTCTTTTGTATTTTTCCTTTCTTGTCATGACAGTGTAAACTTTTGATAACAAGATTTTGCTTTTCTCTTAAAATAAAATAGAAATTGTTTTCATTTTTCTGTTTCCTTGTAGAGTTTTTGTCTAAGATTGGTGCCACTTATAAAAACTACTTTGGCTGGGGGGGGGGGGTTGGGGGGAGAGGAGAGCAAAGATTTTAATAATGGAATAAACTTGTTTTAAAAAAAACTTAGATTTTCTAATTCTTGTAGAAGAAGTTTTGATAAATTGTGTTTTCAAGAAATTTGTTTATTTAATATAAATTGACAACTTTCTTGATACAAAATTACACTTAATACTCTTTTACTATCTTTTTAAAGTTCATACGATCTAATTGGTGCAGCCACTATGGAAAACAGTATGAAGTTTCCTCAAAAAATTAAAAATAGAGCTACTATATAATCTAGCAATTCTACTTTTGGATACATATCTGAAAGAAACAAAATCACTGTCTCTAAGAAATATTTACATACTCATATTTATGACAGCATTATTTATAACAGCCAAGACAGGGAAACAACCTAAGTGTCTGTCAATGGATGAATGGATTAAAAAAAAAAGTGGTGTGTATAAATACAATGGGATATTATTCAGCAACAATATGGATGAACCTTGAGGTTACTATGCTAAGTGAAATAAGCTGACAGAAGAAGTCACATACCAAATGATCGAATGTATATGTGGAATCTAAACACACGTGCATGAACACACACACACACACACACACACACACACACACATAAAACCTTGAACTCATAGATACAGAAAAGATATTGGTGGTTATCAGAGGTGGGATGGTGAGGGATGGGGGGGTGAAATGGGTGAAAGTGATCAAAGGTACAAACTTCCTGTTATAAGGTAATAAGTTCTGGAGATGTAATGTACAAAATGGTGACTGTAGTTAACAGTATAGTATTGTGTATTTAAAAGTTGTTACCAAAGTAGATCTTAACAGCTGTCATCACAAGAAAACAAAATTATAACTTTGTGAGGTGATGTATGTGAACTAAACTTACTGTGGTAATTATTTCACAACATATACATATATTAAATCATTATGTTGTGCACTTTAAACTAATATGTTATATGTCAAATTATATTTCAATGAAACTGGAAAAAAATTAAAATTCATAAAATCTGTAGTGATACTCTTTTAAATTACCGGTGTTAATATTTTACCTTTTCTGCCTTTTTTCTTGATTGGTTTTACTGAATATATACTAATCTTTTCAAAGAACCAGTTTTGGGTGTTTTGTTTATTTTCTTACATATATTTATTTTATATTTAGTTGACATGGTTTTTGCTCTTATATATATTTTTTACTTTTCCTTTCTTGTGTTTTACTTCAATTTGATTTGCTATTCCATTTCTTGTTTCTTGAGATAGAAGCTTAGATGATTGATTTTCAATATCTAATATTGTCTTATACCACCAAATTAACACGTTTATATTACCTCCTTCATCTCTGACAGCATTTGGGTTTTATAAATCCTGTAAGTGGCCTTAAACTTATTGAAGTCAGTGTGACATGTTTACAAGTTAATAATAAATAGGAGAACATGGGGCCCCTGGGTGGCACAGCTGTTAAGCGTCTGCCTTCGGCTCAGGGCGTGATCCCGGCGTTATGGGATCGAGCCCCACATCAGGCTCCTCCACTAGGAGCCTGCTTCTTCCTCTCCCACTCCCCCTGCTTATGTTCCCTCTCTCGCTGGCTGTCTGTCTCTCTGTCAAATAAACAAATAAAATCTTTTAAAAAATAAATAAATAAATAAATAAATAAATAAATAAATAAATAAAATAAATAGGAGAACAAAGATTCAAATCCAGGCTTTCTTACTCCTAAGTCTATGGTCTTTTGTAGTCATATGGGGTTGATCATATAAGCCATTTGATAGAATGAGGTAATAGATAAGCAAAGGTAAAAGAAAGAACCCTGACTGACACTTGCTTCTTGCCTAGTAAAAGCAGGGTCTGGAGGAGATAAAGAAGAGAGGAGAACTGGGAAAGTTGTGTCTAGACACTTTCTAAGTATGTGAACTTGGACAAGACTCTCCATCTTCTGTGGCCACTCCTTCCTCATCTCTAACATGAGAAACATGGTCTAATTATTTCCAGTGTTCCTCTCCATTCTAACAACAAAGTTTCAAAGAGGAAATGATGATCAATATTATGAAATGTCATAGAAAGGTTAAAAATATATAGTTTAAGAAAAGGGTGACACAGTTTTTAATCAAGTAACCATTATATTACTGAAGGTGGGAGCCAGATTTCAACAGTTTTTAGATTAAATGGACTTTATGCTTTTCTCAAGTAGATAGGGAACTCTGTGCAGTGAGACATCTCCAACAATATTGTATAGTTGGGGAATGTCATAGCAGGGGTAGGAACTACAAACCTTTATCAGCCAAATAGTGACACTTGGTGTACTAAGTCCTTTTTTTTTTCTTTTTTAGCTATAGAATTACAGAACTACAGAGATACGGACATGAGATGGGATCAATCAAGAAAAATCATTGTACATAGCAAAAAACATATACATTACTTTGGTTTTTAACATCAAAAAATCCATGGAAAGAATTGGTATAAAAAAATCTAAGAAGGGGCTCAGTTGGTTGGGCATCCAACTCTTGATTTCAGCTCAGGTCGTGAGATCAAGCCCTGTGTTTGGCTCCACAAGGGGCATGGGGCCTGCTTACGATTCTCTCTCTCCCTCTCACCCCCCCACCCCACTCATGTTCTCTCTCAAATTAAAAAAAAAAAAAATCTAAGAAAAACAACATCTAGACAAGACAGCTTCAATAGGACAAGTCCTTGCACAAAGATGATTCATGAGACACTTGAAAAAAAATCCTCTCATGGACCTATATTTTTTGTCTGACATTGTAAGAGCAAATATGAATTAAATATAAAAATCTTTCCTATTGAAATTAAGGAAAAATATTTTCTCCACTCCTTTTTCCTAGAGCGTTTACCTTAGAAAACTTGTAATTCTAAGCACTTTCTCCCTAAAATGTATATATATTTTGAAAACTAGATGGGCCTTTTGTTAGCTTATATCCCATGACCTTCTTAAGGAACTGGGAGCCATGATTTGGAAATGTAAGTATTAAGAGAGATTTCAGTTTTTGTGGGAGGGTAGGAACCTAACTGTGATGGGTATCCTGCTCCAAGCTGCAAAATTACCTCCTGTCATAAAGGTAATAGAAGTTTGCTTCTCCTCTGAATAAAGCCAAACGATTACTATAGACAGTGACCCCAATTATGGTAAAGTTAGGATGAATTATGTGTGCCTATCGAAGTTCTCTTACTTGAGGACTAGTTATTTTTTTCTTGAATCTTGAAAACAGGTATGTAATGAATTGTATCTGTGTGGCTATATTAGGGGGTGAGATTTCTCTCTGTCTTCACAATCTCTTTGTGGGCTGTTTGTGAGACCCATCACATGCTGGTTTAATGCTTATTCGTTAATAAAAGTGGGTTGTGGCTTTGTTTTTTTTTTCCTACTACATTTGTGAGAGGGTCACTGAGTTCGAAGATGATTTTGTTTTTACTTAAATTTCCCAAACACATATCAGGGTTGAATCCAGAACTGAATCAGCTGAGACTTGAGAGCATATTCCAAGATAAAGAAACTTCCCACCCAACTAGACTCTTTTGATACCTGTTCTCAGCAAAATAAGTAGATCACTTGGCTAGATTTTGGATTGTGCTAGGAGGGAAAAGGGAGAAAGGAAGATTCAATACCGTCTAGATATCAGGAAGTGAGTTTCTTTCTTTCTTTCGTTCTTTTTTTTTTAAAGATTTTTCATTTATTCATTTGACAGAGAGAGAGCACCAACAGGCAGAGCAGCAGCAGAGGGAGAGGGAGAAGTAGGCTCCCTGCTGAGCGGAGAGCCAGACGCTGGATCATGAGCAAGACCAAGGCAGACACTGACTGAGCCACCCGGGAGCCCCGGAAGCAAGTTTCTTATATCAGAATCCCCTTTGTTCATCTCCCAGTAGTTTTGTGGAGTCAGGTAGGTATTCCATACATGAGCATTCTCCCACATGAAAGAAATAAAGCAACTATTAAATCCCAGGGGGCATAAGTTCAGGAACAAAGCAGAAATGAAGTTATGTTGAAACTACTAAAGTGGCTCTCTGGGCTCCTGGCTTACACGGGTCCCTTTCAGCATCCTAGCAAGGTGTTTACATGGCTGCATAGTTTAGTAACATTTGCAAAGGTAAGAGCTTTCTGTATTCCTTTTGATAAAAGAGGAGCCACCCGATCACAAAAGCTTTAGGCTCCTACTATGAAAGGAGAAAGAGAACTAAGAAGGGACCAAGAAAAGGTGGGAGGATCACACTGAATTTATGCGTGTTCCAAAGATAGGCTTTTCGTTAAAAAGTAGGCACTTTTTAAAAATAGCTACTACAATTTCTTAGGAAAAAAAATAACTTTTTAAAATTGCTGCCAAGTAATAGGATCATCAACTACCCAAATGACCTGAATTCTTGACATCCAACTGAAAGGTCTGTCAGAAAACAGTTCACCAATACGTCTGCTTTTCTTCACATAATTTATTTCAGACATTTAAACAGTGCCAGCTAAACGTAAAATAGCATGAACATTACAACACTTCAATCTTTTGAAAATAGAATATTTTAAAAAATGGCAAATTTTAGGAGTTTAAATTATGAGAGTATAAGTGAATATTTTTTGGTTGTATATACTAAAAGTATCTCAGCAAGAAAAGCACAAATCACTATTTACATGCAGTTTGTTCATATTATTATAAATATATTAGCTTTGCGCAGAAGGTAATGACAAGTTTTCCCCAAACATACTTATTTTTAAAAGACTCTGAATTTAAAAAAAGACAACATTCATTAAGCACAGTCCCAAGGGGGTCCGAGTATGGGGGATATACAGAAAGAACAGCCAGCAAAAGAGAATTTACTTGTTTTGTAATGGGCACAAATCTCTAATATGAAAAGGAACATAAAGGAAATCTTCTGTGGTTAGAATCATAAAGGACCCTGAGATTGAGATCTCTTCCTTTGTGCAGACATAAAATTCTACTGATGATAGAAGAGTGAGTAGACTTCAGATCCAGAGACCGGAGAGTAATAGATCTAGGAGTGCACAGACGTGAATGGGGAACCATGTGACCTGGGCTAGCTTGCCATCACCCCCACTTCACTCCCCCTCTGTGGGCCTGAAGCTTTTCAGACTTACCATGAGACCTATGGGGTTGTTGATATTGGCTAGAGCTTTAACCTCTGTCTTTCCTTCATTCCAAACTCCTCTGAGATTTCTTTTGCCCTTTACAAAATAAATGTGCTGTAGAAGCTGAAAAAAATCTCTTCCACCCTGTTATTTTCAGGCTCCAGCTGAGAAGGAGCTTTGGCCCACCCCCAGTCTGCCACCTAGAATTCCAACGAGTGGTGGTAACAGATAGCAGTGCACACTAAAAGTAACAGTTGAATCCCCTGGAGTACAGACATGGTGTGTGCCTTGACAGTAAGGGGATTCAGGTTAGCTAACAATTCTTCTTGGGCACTTACATGGTGGGAAAGAGGTACAAGGAGTTATGAGATAGAGGGAAGGGACTTCAACAAACTACGTGTTCGTTTTTTTGTGCCCCTCTATAAATAAAACGAACCTTACTGATCAAACGTATTTCAATATTTGCTGCAATAGGAGCTTTTCTCAACCAGACTGAAAGCTCCTAAGAGTCTCTTTCTTTTTTTTGGTTTGGTTTGGTTTTGCTTTTTAGTTTTGGCTCTCTCTTTCTTTATGACAATGCCATACAGTGATTCTCAAATAGCAGTGCTGTGTTTGACAATAACAAGTAATTCATTGTAAATTAATAATATTATAATAATCATAAGAATTCTTGTTCAAAATCACAAGTGGAGAGTAAGTTTCTGTTATATGCACATCTAATTATTAAGTCATTTTAGGGAAGTCAACTTTAAATACTAAAGACATAAATAAGTTGCTCACATTTTATGAGTAAAGAATCAATGCAGTTTTCCTTTAGAGAAACAAACACAAATGATGTCTACAATAGGACATATAAAATATTTTCTTGATCTTAAAAATATAACAGATGCCTTAAAATTTCAAATAGTAACTTAAAAAACACTACCCATTTTAAGAGCTTTAAGTGTTGAGATTATCTGCCAGACATCAACTGTGCATATAAAGACATCGAGAATGGTAATAGTTCACCAAATTTAAAATAACTCTTCCAAAAACTCAACTATTTTAAAAGGATAAGATTTTCTAAGGGATATGCTTAATGAAATGAGTTGACAGTTTCATGCAGCTCTTTCATTTTACATGGGAGGAAACTGAGGCCCGGTGATCATATCCCCATAGGCCAATGGCTAATGGCTAATTATTGTCCAATGCAGACATTGAATCACGTTTCTAGAGTGCCATTTCCAGGTACTACCTAAAAGAAAGATTTTAGATTTGTCTTTTTCACTTAATCTGACTTCATTGGAGTGGCCCTTGTCTCTTTGAGGTTGATAAGAAGACTTGGTGTGGAGATGGTTACAATGGTAACCCCGTGGCAAATAGAGACAGCCCATGACCACAGTTCAGAGGCTGCTCCTAAATTCGTCTAATAAAACAATGCACCTTGAAAGAGTTTCATGAAAATCTGCTAGTGAGGACGATATTAAAAATAGCTCTTCAATTTTCACAGCAAGCCCTGTCGTATGTTTTACCCGACAGGGCGTGCATTGATCTGACAGACAGGAGGATTTCAAACACTAAGTCATGTGCTTCTACCTGCAGAAATCTGAAAGTTGCTGAGTACATCTCCCATTAGCACAAAGACTTTACTTATACAGTGTAAAAGAAGCTGTTATTTGGGAGCTTGCTAATTTGGCAGAAAATGTGCCTCGTTTATTTTAGCACTTCCAAATATAAAAGAAAATATAAACACTTAAAGGCAAGAAAATGCCAAGAGCATGATGCATTACACAAAGTACATATTTTGAACACTGTGTCATGTAACCAATGCTGACCACCTAAGTATTGCAACAATAGAGCACTCACATAATTCATAATGAATCCAGCCATGGAGGCTGACTCTTATATTTTACAGGATCAAGACCAACAAGTTGGCCCAAGAAAACAGCGCAAAGGCCTGAAGTCAAAATGATTTAGAATGAATATTTTCTGAGATAATTTTCATCTCAGGCATCTTGCTTTTCTAGACTCAATTTTGCAATATGAGACTGCAGGCAGATAATTAAAAAGAAAACAACAAACACGAGATATTCCCTTATATTTTTAAGTTAGTATTTATTCTTTTGAGGTTTGACCTACGTGCCTGAAATTATAATAGTCCAGGTCTATTGGAGCCTTTGAGACTTTCAATTTTAATGCAATAATTATGACATAGAGGGATTTATTTTTTTTTTTTAAAGATCTTATTTGTTTATTTATTTGACGAGAGTGCACAAGCAGGGGGAGCAGCAGAGGCAGAGGGAGAAGCAGACTCCCACTGAGCAGGGAGCCCCGCATGGGGCGTGATCTCAGGACCCTGGGATCATGAGGTAGGCCGAAGGCAGACGCTCAACTGACTGAGCCACCCAGGCGCCCGACGTAAAGGGATTTAAATGTGGTATAGCTGGCATTATAGGTAAAACTGCCATATCTGGTTACATGAATGAGATAACTCATTTATTTATGAACTCCTGTGATTACTTTATATATTGAGGTTGATATCCTAGGACTTTAGTACTCAAAACTTAATTATAATTAAACTAATTTTCTTTTTTGGACAGAGAGGTGTTCTTGAAGTGGTGTGGCTGAATAGGTGTGAGTTGAAAATATTTTTCGACTAATTCTAAACTCAAAATCTATAACATGATTATCTTCGAAAGGTCCAGAAATTTGGAAGCAAAATCTTTTGACTCCCAGCATCATTACTGAGTTTCCTTAATAAGTAGATGGAATATTTAGCACAGAGTTCCACCGATGTCCTTCACGTTGGATTAGGCCAGGCTTTCTCAGTCTTGGCCCTATTAACACTGTGGCCAGATCATTCTTTGTTGGGAGAGTCTGCTCTGAGCCTTGCAGGCATGTTCAACAGCATTCCTGGCCTCTTCCCGCCAGACGCCAGTTAGACTCCCAACCCCAATAACCAAAAAATGTCTCCAAGTAGTAGCGATAGTCCTGGAGTGGGGCGGAGGGGGCAGGGAGGAGGTACAACCGCCCCCCCCCCCCCCCGTTTGAAACCAGTGAATTGCTCTAGGAATTTTTTTAAATAAATAAAATACACTAGAAAGAGAACATTGTCTTTTACCTGGCATTGCTTTAAAACCATTTTCAGTTCACATAGGTAAATGATGTCATTCTTTGTCCTCTTTTCCCGTGGCTATGAAGCGGAGTCATCAGAGAAACGAAGAAGGATGCCGGGTTATCAGCGATAAGGGGGACGGAGCGCTGTGAAATCACGCCATCTAAACTGTGGAGAGAAAACACGCACAGGAATTGTCACTGGGTAGTTCTGGGGTCCAAGGACAATCATCTCTTGCACATATGAATGCAGAAATTGGTAGCTTTTCAAGTGAAAAAGAATAGGCTTTGTATAATCCAAAGTGATTTTCTATGAAACAGAACATTTACATTTGTCCTTGCTGCTGTCCCGGGGTGTGCCAGGACAGAATCCTCACACAGGGTGAACCTCCCACCGAGGCCTCATCACACCGGCCGCCTGTTGTCATTTTTGATGTGGGCTTCCAGAGTCCTGCTCAGAGCTGACTTAGCCCTGGGCTGCTCCTTACAGAAAATGTTAACAAGCGTAGGCATTGAGGAACCGGCTCTCCTGCAGGGATTCTGACCTGAGGCCACAGTTTTCGGTAGTGAGTTTATAGCTTCATAGCATGTTTTTAATTTAGTCACCTCAAAGATTTGTATTCCTCAGACTTGCAAACTGCCCGCCCCCTCCCATCCCTTGAGTGCCCCCCTCCCCCCATTCCCAACCCCAGAGGAAGTTTCTCTTAATAAAAGAACAGAGAGTCCAGTTAGGTAACTAATGAGCTACATACACTCTGCTTGAGATAACAGTTTTTTTCCTTCTTCAAAAGGCCGTTCATAGGGGGGCTTTGTGTCTGTGTACTACCAAAGTCACCGCAAATGCCCCCTACTCTACCTCCACCAAATTATTCCCTATCTTTCAGACTTGGTCACTCTGAGCAGCTTTCATCTGGATTTCAACAATTGAAATTTTACATATCTCTGAAAAAGAAAAGACGTATTCTTAGAATTAACTTTTTTCCTCAGAAATTTCACATTCTGATGACTTAAAAAAATGAGAGACTCCCTTCAACCCAACAAGACCTTCTCATTATGTACATTTTGGTCTGCTATTCTTTGGGGTGGAGTCTTTACCGGGCATGAAGGGTGCCTCGGGAGGACCCCTGGCCTCTCCCCGCTCGATGCCGGTAGCCCCTCTCCCCTCGTCCCCAAGGGTGACAACCAAAATTCTCTCCAGACTTTGCCCAGTGTTCCCTGGGGGTAATACTGCCCCCAACTGAGAAACACTGATCTAAGGCAGCACGGAGGGAGTACTTGTCTTTCGAAAATGTGCTGGAACTTTAGGACTGTTACACCTTGACTGCTACAAATGATGACGGCCGCAAAATCGGATAGCTTTTCTTTTTCCCAAAAGGAAAATTCTTATAGACTTAATTGTTAAATTTTGCCAATGAAATGGAGAGAAACCCATTCAGTAGGACACCATAGTTTTTCATTTTTTGTGAGTGATTTAAACAACACGTGGATTTTTTTCACAGCCAAGAGAAATAACGACAATTCTCTCTGGTTGTTGCCCACTCTATACATATGGTCCTCTCATTTTTCCCTGATCAGGTCCTGACCTCCGTGTTGCAGAGAGCTTCAGGGGAAAGATGCGCCATGAGATCAGGTGAACTTGTCAATCATACATTTGTGATTGGATAATAGGGAACCAAATGACTTAAGATTTAAAAAGAAAATACTGCCAAGGCAACAACTGTCAAATAATGCCACCTAAAATTCTCCAACATTAAATTAATTAGTGTGGTTTTTACATCACTAGTACATACGATACATTAAAAAATATATTTTTTGTAAACATTTACTTTTTTATTTGAGAGAGGGAGTGGGGGGAGGGGCAGAGGGAGAGAACCTTCAAGCAGACTCCCCGCTGAGCGCAGAACCCTACATGGAGCTCAGTCGCACAACCCATGGAATCACGACGTAGGCCGAAACCAAGAGTTGGATACTCAACTGACTGAGCCACCCAGGCATTCCCCCAAAATATTTTTAACTAAGTGCATTTTGGTGTTATGGAATGGTGTAGATATCAATGCAACTGATTTCTGATCTAATTCAAGTGAAGGATTAAAATAGAGTTTACCTATGGCACTTTACAAGCATGATTCTTGACACATAAACTTTAAATTAGGGCCATTTGCTTTATATAATTTATAAGAAAAACTATGATGGAGAGAATCAGGGTTGAAATATAACAAGTGGAATAATTACAAAAATCAAAAAATACAGAATCAAAAGAAATAGTGACATTTAAAAATACAATATTTTACATTTAATAGCTTTGTATTTTAGAGGACATTTTTGTTATTACACAATAAAGTATAAAAAATTGTATAGTAAGATCCCAGTGAACAAATAAGTAGACAGTTTTTAATTATTATTGCTTTTCTAGGAGCAACAGTGGGATATAGAGTAAAATATTTTGTCATGCAACAGGTGAAATAAAGTAGAATGAGGGGCTTCTGAGTCATATTGGGGGAGAGTTTTCTGGGTAACATCAGAAACAAATGTTGGTCTTTGTAAATCCTCTTTTACTGTGCAGGTTTAAAAAGGAAAGCAAGCTCGCTTACAAGTATTATGTAACTAGCAACTGCCATTGGAAGCATTCTATTGCCTGGATCTGTGAGGTGCCAAATAGGAACAGAAACGGCAGAACTATATCAGTAGAGTTCAAGGTTAATTAAGACACTGTACTTTAAATGACTGACTTTGGAGGAAGTGTGGAGAGACAAGGGATCATCTTTAATTAGCATATGATTTCTGGGGTAAATTACCAGCCACGTGAATTGTTTTGGCTTAGCATGGAATATAGATCAGAGTAAGGCACAAAAGATGAACAGAGAGATGCCAAAAGAAGAAAATCATCACATTAGGGACAGGAACCAAAAAAAAAAAAAAATGCATTAACTGCTTCTAAGATTCTCACTAATAATCTAATGAAAATAAATGGAAACTGATACAGAAAACATTGTCATTAAATTTTTATATTACTTGTAGATAGTAGATATGTATTCATGGTTAAGTTAAATTGTTCAGTAAACTAGACATATTATTTCATAGTAGAGAATTCTTTGCTGCCAAACTAGTTATTTGCTTTATATAAACAAATGTAAAAAGAATAGCTTTCAAGTATCATTTTAAGACAGAAAAAAGGTGGATCCAACTATTTTTAGACAAAATGTTGACACTTAAAGTAGGAAGATACTGTAAAATTACAGAATTGAAAATACAGAATTGAAAATTGTTTTCAGATACATTATTTCAGTGTTACCATGGTTTAAGTCAGTCAATACTATTTAGACTCATTTGTCTATATCATCCCATTATCCAAATGGTTGTGTAAAGGAGCTTTTGGAATATCTTTTCCATAAAAAGGAAGAACTTGCTCAAGGAGTTCCTACTATAAATCTTTTATATACTATGATAATAGTAACTTACAATTCTAGCATTCATTCTTTCATCTAATACACACATGTGCAAATATAATAGACACTGCCCAGTTTGCTAAATGTAGAATATGAACGAGACAGGTACAGTCTCTCTCCTCAAGAAGTTCTCAGTCTATCAGGGTGTGGTAATATTAAGGACTGTAAATTTACACAATAGGAAGATCATGAAGAGGTTTTTTTTGAGCAAGGGGCAATATAATCTGACTTACATTTCTAAATCTTCTTTAACTACTAAGCAAAGAATATCTTGTGGGGAATCTAGAACCGAAGTGAGGAAATCAACTTGGATGCTATTGCAGTGGTCAAACTGAGCAATGATGATCCTTAGAAATAAGGATGATAAGAGTAGAAGGAAATGGACAGGTTGCAAATATAATTTTGATGTAAAATTGACAGGACTTGACACCACCATTTTGTACATGACGGTGGGAATGGGGTGGGGATGAGATTTGAAGGTAGAAAGTTTCAAAATTGGAAGGCTCTTTGTCCTGAAATTAAATGTTAATTTAATGGCATTTTATGCAGGGATTAAATAAAATATTAAAACTGGAAGAAATTTTGGGTAAATTGGATGACACAGTTTTTTGAATTTTTAATTGAAGGTGGTATTGAAACTGGGTAATGGGGTGAATTTCAGGGATGAACAAATAAGCTGCTTTTGAATTATTTAATACTAGTTAGAGGCATGTGGCAGTCATAGTTGGCGAAAGTTTCTGATGTTAGTTCCCTAACTCCTCTCCGTTTTTCACTACATACAGCAAATTTTCACCCTTTTTCACCTTTCTCACCACAGACAACAAATTTTGAAAAAATACCAACCACAACAAGTCTTGAAAAAGCCATGATTTCTTTGTCAGACTCCTTTGTAGATAAGCTTTGCAATGTGGACTTGTTATCATCAATAAGAGGTAAGTGAAACATGTTCCTACTGCATCAGCTTCTGAAAGATGCTTCTTACCTGATAGAAGAAAGAAGAGATCTCTCTTTCCCTCTCCCTCTTCTTTCCCTTGCTCTTCCTTAGATGCCCCTTTGCTATCTACCCATGCCCTGTGATGTTTGATCTATGAGCCACCATCTTTTTAATGATATGGTTTAGTTGTCTCTAGTCAAGCAATTGTCCTGCCACTATCCTTGCTTGGATCAATAAAATGTAAGTGGAAATGATGTATTATTTCTGTGTAGTAACATTAAATCCTACAGAATTATAAAACACCAACCCAGGATTTTGATGAATCAACATTGATATCACCTATTCCAGACTTCTTGTTAAGGAAACAATACATATCTTTATGCTTGAAACTATAGTTTGTAGAGTTTTCAGTTATGAATTAATTCTTGTTGATAGAGAGCAGAACATTCAAGGGGCAATTTTGGCAAAAAATAAGTGGAGAGCAGGTAAGTCATAGAGTTCTAGGAATCCAACTTACCTGAAATTTTAATTTGTAGCATGTGATGGGATAAACTAGATTTTTTAAAGTTACTCTTTGTTTAGAATATTTTCTCAATAAACAAAGCAGCTTGGTATAATGGAATGGGATTTGCCAAATAGACAAACTTAATAAATCCACTCCTCCATATTTTAACTTTGAGATTTTGGTAAAGTAACCTAACATTATTGTGCCTCTGCTTCCTCACCTGAATAGTTATCTAGTTACCTAAGGTTGTTGTGAGAATTAAATAAGATAACCAATTTAAGATATGCAACGCACAGGGCCCACAATATGGTGAGCACTTGGTAAACAGTCTCTGAACATCAAATTAGTGATAATGTATTCACGAGTTTGATGGGAGAATCAAGCGATACAGTGCATATCAAATGTTTAACAGAGAGAAAGTTCTCAATAAATATTCATCACTCTAAATAGCCACAGCACCTGTATTATGGGAATGTAAATAGATGATTAGATATAACTATTTTCATATATAATTTCTGGTAGAAATAAAGTATACAGTCAAAATACCCATTTTCATAATATGGTGAAATACTTTGAAAAGTGTCAGAATCTACTTAGTTTGAAGTTCGTTGAAGTCAGGATTTGAACTTAAATATGCAGAGGCTATAAAGAACAAGACCTTCTTTGTCCATTGGAATTAACATTTGAATAAATATCAGGAAAAGGAGATGAGCATAGAAAGCTTCTAGATACCCATTCTAGATACTTTGGAGAGATCTTGCTATCTGCTTCTTCAATCTATCTTGTTAGAGCAGAAGTTTGAACTTATCCCAACTAAGTTTCACTTTTGGTTCTCTCTAGAATGCTTTCCTGACCTGTGTTCCTGGCCTTGGATCATTAAACTCGGAGCTATTATAGCCCAAGATATTGGCAGCTGTATTTCTAACCACGGCCTGGTAACCCTGCCATGAACCCAAAGAACCACCACCTAGTTTAACGATGTGGTTTTGTTGTTCTCAAGCCTGAATAGTTTCACCATCATATTTGCTTGGCCCAATAAAATGTGAGTGCAAGTGATGTGTGACTTCTGGGTGGCAGTATTAAGAGCCATATATGATTCACTGAGCTACCTATCCCCCACCATGTGGTGGGTACAGATCCATAGCTGATGGATCAATGGGCAGAGAAAGAGAAATCCCCTGCCAATCCATGTGGTATGAGCAAGAAAGAGAACTTCGTTCTGTTAAATGTCTGAGATGCTGATGTTGTTGGCTTCCACTGTCTAGAAAAACCTACCTTATCTAGACAAAAACTCATTAAGGGAAGCTCTTCTCCCCTAATTTAAGAACTCAGATATACAGATCAGGACTAGCCATCCTGGGAGTGCTCAACAAAGATCCCTTACTTACACATAAGACATCTAATAACAAAGTATGTTTTTTCAGAGGCCATGTTTTAGCCTCATTATTTCATTTGTTAAGCTCAAGAACAAAATGGAGGGTGTATTGGTCAGGGTTCCCCAGGGAAACAGAACCAATAGGAGATATAGATAGATAGATAGATAGATAGATAGATAGATAGATAGATATAGATATATATATATAGGTATATACACACACATACATACACATACATATATACACATACATACATATACATACACATACACACACATATATTCCATATATATATTTATATATACACACACACATACATACATATATACGTATGTGTATATATATATATTTATATTTCTGTCTGTAAGCTGAAGACACAGGAATGTCAGTGATGTAATTCAGTTTGAGTCCAAAATCCTGAAAACCAGAGAAACCAATGATGTAAATCCCAGTCTGAGGTAAAATGTCCCAGCTCCACAGAGAAGCGAAGAGGGAGGAATTCCCTCGTCCTCTGTATCGTTCTTTTTAGTCCCTCAACAGATTGGATGATGCTCACCACAGTGGGGAGGACAATCTACTTTATTGAATCTATTGATTCAAATGGTAATCTCAGCCAGAAATACCCTCACAGATACCCAGAAGTAATGTTTGATCTGGGACCCTGTGGCCAGTGAATTTGACACATAAAATTAATCATCACAGAGGATGAGATTAAAAAAAAAAAAAGCTATGAATCAGAGTACTAAAAAAGCAGGGGAGAGGTTCATACTGGATTTATTTCCTTCACTCTTGTGTGAGAGAAGCTATGTAGTTTCTGGCTCCTATCACACCTCAGTATCATTTATTTCAAAAATACAGAGTTATATCGTTGAAAGTAATAGATTTTGTCTCCATTTTCTTCTTTTACTTACTGTCCAGTCAGATATTTGGAATATTTCCTTTATGAGGTTGGGAGGAAGAGCTATCTAATGGGTCTGCTAGTTTCTTGCACTTCTATGGAAGAGCTGCTCTCATTGGTAAAGAGTATATCACTGGCAGGGCCCTTGTGACTGGGGCAGAACACACGTTTACACCAAACACCCACTTCTACTCTGTTTATAACCCTTAGAAACTCTTACAGGACGTTTTCCCCAAGGCTACCACCATGTCTGATAAATCAAGTATTTGCTTTATTTAGAAAATATATTGCTTATGGATCATTTAAACCTCCCTAAATGGCATCTAGATGATTAAATAAACAAGAGATGTATTGTATAGAGTAGAGTCAACTCAGATATAAAGAATGTAGTAGATGAAATGAGGCAACTGCATTTGTAAGGTTAAAATTAAACCAACATGTTGAATCAGGCACATAAAATATTGAGAAAATTAACGAGGTTATTAATAGACATTTCTTTTAAAATTCCTTTTTAGTGTTTAAATTAAAAATTATCTAAGGTAAAAAATGCAAACAGGATATTACGTTTTATAGTTAATTATTTTATTTTGAAATTTTGTTCTTATATTTTTAATCACAGATGGGAGTGAAGTATTTTTAATGGAATGAGAAATAGAGTATATTCTTTATCAACTTGTACCTCTGGGTTCTTATGGATCTCAAGTACCTTTGGGGGTACATATATAGTATGGTAATATTCAAAATAAATAGAGAAACAAACTTTAAATGGAACACTGGCTTCCTACGTTAGGTCCTGGTCAAAAAAAGTTAACTCTTCCCTAGGTACAAGGTGACCCCCTTCCCCACAAGGTTACTACTCAAGCTGTTAGAAGGACCTCCATTAGGCAGTCCTTCTAGGAATATATCCTATCATCCTTAAGGTGGTAGGACACTGGATTCCATATTGAGCTTCAACAAAGTATTGAGTGAAAAGTGGAAAACATGGAGTATCTCTTGATTTAAACACCAACAAATAAGAAAAGCAAAATTTTCATCCAAACTCAGAAGTTTGGATGAAAAAAGTGAGCACATCATGAATCTTAATCTAATTAAATAAATGGAATGCTTCCAATATTTGAGGCTTTGTGAAATAATAAAAATGATTACTGAAGACCTGTACGTTGACTAAAGTCAATTCTCAGTTTTTAACTTCTTTGACCTCTCAGTAATGTTTGATATGGTTGATTTCTCCCTATTTCTTGAAACACTTTCTGTGTTTGGCTTCCAGGATGCCACACTTTCCTGGTTTTTGTCCCACCTTGTTGGTTTTGTCCCACCTTGCTGGTTGCTCCTTCTGGGTCTCTTGCTGATGCAGCCTCAATTCTCCAGCCATAACATCTTAAAATGCACCAAATCTCAGTTTTTAGATTTCTGTAAGCCTCACACATCCTAGTAATCCCCATACATCAAATGTATGCTGATGACTCTAGAATGTCTTTAAGAAAGTGAATATAGAAGAGTTGAATATCCTACTGCCTCCTTGACATTTCCACTTGCATCTCAAACTTAATTCTCCCCTCCAAAACTTTTGTCTTCATTGTTATCCATAGTAGTAAATGAGACCGTTATTTAGGCCAAAAACTGAGTAATACATCTTTACATCTTTTTTTTTATACCCCATATTCATACCCCTTTCATTTCATACCCCATAATTCATTTCATATTCAGCATCTTCTTTAAAATATTCTAGAATTGAATCAGTTTTTACCACCTCCAATGTTAGTACCCTTGTCTAAATCAGATTCTACTTTTTACCCCTTCTAATCAATTTTCTACATAGCATCTAGTGATACCCTTTAAAATGTTAAATCTCGGGGCACCTGGGTGGCACAGCAGTTAAGCGTCTGCCTTCGGCTCAGGGCGTGATCCCAGCGTTATGGGATCGAGCCCCACATCAGGCTCCTCCGCTATGAGCCTGCTTCTTCCTCTCCCACTCCCCCTGCTTGTGTTCCCTCTCTCTCTGACTGTCTCTATCTCTGTCAAATAAATAAATAAAATCTTAAAAAAAAAATAAAATGTTAAATCTCTTTCTTTTAAACATACACCCTTGCTAAAAATCCTACAATAGCTTCTCATAATACTTAGAATGAAATCTAAAATCCTTCTTTCCTATGAGTCTTAGATTATTTGAGTACCTGGCTCTCTCTCCTATCTTATCTTCTCAGTCCTGTTGACTGTCTCAAGCCACATTGACGTCTACAGTACTCTTTGGCAAGCGAGTGATGTTTCCCTCACTGTTCTTTAATTTGCTGATCTCTTGGGGCACCTGAGTGGCTCAGAGGGTTAAGCGTCTGCCTTCAGCTCAGGTCCTGATCTCCACGTCCTGGGATCCAGCCCCATGTTGGGTTCCCAGCTCAGCGGGGAGTCTCTCCCCATACTTGTGCACTCTCTCTCTCAAAGTAATAAATAAAATCTTTTAAAAAATAAAAAATAAAATAAAAATTTGCTGATCTCTCTGCCTCAAATGTTCTTCTCCAAGATAACCTTATGGCTCACTCCTTCATTTCTTTCAGTGTTTCTTCAGATTAATCACTCATAAAGGGTCCTGAGCAGCCTATCCAAATCTATACTTTATTCTACAGTGATCTCTATCTCCTACTTTGCTTTATTTTTCTTCATAGTCACCAAAAATAGCACTAAATAAGTATATGAAGCAAAGATCTTCAAGATGTTGGACATGAGGCAATGAAGAAAAGTAATCCCAGAGAGATTGGAGACAAACAAACGAAGCTCTACAATTGCCTTGGCTTACCAACTTGAATGAGACTGCTGACCATGGCTGTGGAGCTAAGAAAATCTCCTGAACTAAGGAAATGCTACTGAGAGTCTGGGAAAACCAACACAGGTAGAGTTTGTGGGACAGAGTACAGAAAATTAGAAAGCTACACAGAAAAACTCCAGAAAGTCCTCTTGAGTATTCAGCAGAATACTGATCAGCACATGCATGTGAGGAAACAATACAGGGCCAGAGAAAGAACCACTCAAGAGGATTAGAGGAAACAGTATCTGGCATTCACACATACTGGGAATGGTGCCTGCTCACCTCAATCAGAATGGATAATATTATAAATCACAGGATATTGATAGGATACTCAGAAGGGTCTTGCCTTAGTAGTAGAGAATAATTAGCCTTAGGCTAAATACTGGTCTGGAGCAACCTAACAAATCTTAAAAGCAAGATTCAAAAATACAAAATGATTTCTAAATAACTGCATGTAGAATAAAACTCAGTTAAGTTGTAGAAATACAAAAACATCTAGCACCAAGAGGCAAATGCAAAGTGTCGTCATTGAACCAAAGTTTACTATATATGCAAAGAAGCAAGAAAATATGACTGATAATGAGAATAAAAATCAATCAATTAAAACTGATGCAGAACTAATGCAGGTGGCAGAATTTGCAGACGAGAGCATTAAAATAGTTATTAAAATGCATTCCACTTATTCAAAAAGTTAAGTAGATATATAAATGATATAAAAAAGAACCAAATTAAATGTCTACTGCAGATACCTCTTTGGAATACTGATTTCATTACCTTTGGATATAGAACCAGAAGTGAGATTGTTGGATCATATGGAAGTTCTGTTTTTGTTTTTGTTTTTTTTTAAAGATTTTATTTATTCATTCAACAGAGAGAGAGAGACACCCATCGAGAGAGGGAACACAAGCAGGGGGAGTGGGAGAGGAAGAAGCAGGCTCCCAGTGGAGGAGCCTGATGTGGGGCTCAATCACAGAACGCTGGGATCACGCCCTGAGCCGAAGGCAGATGCTTAACAACTGCGCTATCCACGCGCCCCGGTAGTTCTGTTTTTAATTTTTAAAGAATCTCCATACTGTTTTCCATAGTGGCTATACCAATTTACATTCCCATCAACAGTGCACAAGGGTTCCCTTTTCTCCACCTCCTCACCAACACTTATCTCTTAGCTTTTTGATAATAGTCATTCTAATAGTTGTAAGTTGATATCTCATTGTGATTTTGATTTGCATTTTCCTAATAGTTAATGATGCCGAGCAACTTTTCATGCACTTGTTGGCTATTTGTATGTCTATTTTGGAAAAAACGTCTATTCAAATTCTTTATTCACTTTTTAATCTGATTATTTGTGTTGTCACTCTTGACTTGTATGAGTTGCTATGGATTTTGAATATTAACCCCTTATCAGATACATGAATTGCAAATATATTCTTGAAGAACTCCTTTTAGCATTTCTTGTTGGCAGGTCTAGTGATGATAAACTTTCTCAACTCTTATTTGTCTGGGAAAGTCTTTATCTCTCCTTCATTTCTGAAGATCAACTTTACCAAATAAAGTATTCTTGATTGACAATTTTTTATTCTTTCAGCACATTTAATATATCATCCCACTCTCCCGGTCTTTATAGTTTCTGCCGAGAAATTAGCTGATGGACTTATTAAGGTCCTCTTACAAGTTACAAGCTTCTTTTCTCTTGCTCTTTTCAATATTTTTTTTGTCTTTGCTTTTTGAGAGTTTATTATAATATATCTCTGAAAAGATGTCTTTGAGTTAAACTTGTTTGTGGACCTATGAGCTTCATGAACTTGGATTCCGAATATCTCCCTCGTGGGGAAGTTCCCAGACATTATTTCTTTAAATAAGTTATCTGCCCCTTTCTCCCTCCTAGGACTCCAAGAATGTATAAATTGTTTCTTCTAATAACATCATAAAAATCCCATAGGTTTTCTTCATTCCTTTTCATTCTTTTTTCTCTTGCTGCGCTGACTGGATGATTTCAAAGGATTTGTCTTCAAGTTTCACTGATTCTCTCTTCTGCTTGATCCAGCCTGCTGTCAAAACCATCTATCGAATTCTTTGGTTCAGCCACTATATTCTTCAGCTCCTTTTTATGTTCCTGTTTTGAACTTCTCATTTTGCTCTTGTATTTTTTCCTAATTTTGTTAAACTGTTTATCTGTGCTCACTTGCAGCTCTCTGAGCATTTTTAGAACAATTAGTTTGAATGTTCTGTCAGGCAATTCGTGTATCTCTATTTGGTGGGGAGGGGATCAGTTTCTAAGGGCTTACTGTATTTCTATGGTGATGTCATGTTTCCTTGATTCTTCACAATCTCTGTAGCCTTGTTCACGTATTTGCATATTGAAGAAGCAGTCTTCTTCAGTCTTTATAGACTGACTTCAGTAAGAAAAGGGCTTTGTCTGTGTGTAGGGGTACACTAGAGCATTCTGTGATCCTGGGTCTAATGTTGTAAGGTGTTAAGTGCAGGAGTATGTGGTACGTGTGATGACTCTGGGTTCAACCTGTGTAATGTCTTAATGGCTCAGGCTGCTGGGATCAACAACTGCATGGTCCTTGGCAAGCACTGTAGTGTAGGTCTTCAGTGGCTGCAAGGACTGTTGGAATCCTCAAGAACACCTCCAGATCCATCAGCTAAGACCAGGGCAAGCAGTGGTGTGGCCTGAGTGGTGGTGTGCACACATTCGGCAGCAGGGCCAGTTGCAGAACTTGTGTAATGACAAGGGCTAGTTGCAGACATATGTAGTAGTAAGGGCCATGGCCAGAAGCAAGGACAGTGGTCAACTGCCAAGGCACAACAGCTGTGGGGGTCCTGGCTGTCAGTCTCCACTCCCATGGCAGCAAGCTATTACCATGGCACATGCACAAATGAAAGCCAGTAACAGAAGTCTGGTCAGGGGCATGCAAGTGCACAGATGGTTGGGCTAGCTGCAGGTGAGCCCAATGGTGCATGTCTGTGACAAGAGACAGGGCTGGATCTGGGCCCACAAATAGCTGTGGGAGCTCTTGGTATGCACTACCATGGTTGCAGTTTCTCTCCAGGGTTACACACATGTCAGTGGAGATCTGGGATGAGAATTAGGACAGTAGAGTGCAGGCACACAGCTGGAGATGTTAGCCCAGAGTGTGCACACAGCAGTGGCAGTCAGCTGTGAGGGTCTGGACTTGTGTCTTATCGTGCAACCGCAGAGGCTAGGGCTGGCTGCCAGTGTGAATCTGGGGCCCCAGCAAGGGATGGGGGTAGTAGGAGGGACAGAGGATATATTCAAACACCTGGCACCTATGAACATGAAACCTATGAGAGAAAACATCAACAGTAAAATCTGCAGGGTCCAAGGTGACTGGGCTGGCCTTTGGTTTCTTCAGTGGCAAAGGCTGCTAGGATCCCCTGCAGAAAAGGCCATTGAGAACCATGGCCACTTCTACTATGTGCCTAATACTGGTTGCCTCTGCCCTCTTCCTTGTTCTAGGCTGTCTCTATTTGTCTCAGCTTTGCTGATCTCTGGGTGAGGTGATTCTAAAGTGAGTCCTTCATGTAGTGCCCCCAAAAGTTTCAGGATGCTATCACCCACCCCACTCTCCCTTTCCTGTCAAGGGAAACTCTTTAGCTAGGGAGTTCCCTCTTGGCACTGAGCAGTTTCAGCTGGGGGTGGAATAATGTAAGCAAAATGAAGTTGTTCTTCCTTCCCTTTTTGTGTGGTTATTCTCAGGGTTGGCTTTTTTTTTTTTCACCACTGTGTTGTCAAAGTGTCTTAAGTGAACTCCTGAGTCCTCCCAGAGCTATTTTTGTTCATGGATAGCTGTCTAATTGTTTACTTTTGTGGGGGAACAGAGGCTGGGTTCTTCTACTCTGCCTTTTGGTGATGTCGGTCCGTAATATGCATTTAATTGAAGTCCTCAGTCCTCAGAGAGGGATGGATAGGAAAAACTTTTGGAAAAAATGGGTGAAAAAATTCCAAACTTGATGAAAACCATAAACCCACATGTGTACAAGAAGTTTGATGAAACCTAAGGAAGAAGAAGAAGAAGAAGAAGAAGAAGAAGAAGAAGAAGAAGAAGAAGAAGAAGAAGAAACTACAGTAAGGCACATCATAATCAAATTGCTCAAGACCAATGATACAGAGAAAATACTGAAAACATCCAGAGAAAAATGGAACTTTGCATACAGAAGACCAAAGATAAGCATGACCACAGATTTCTTACTGGAAACAACACATATGAGAAAATAGCATTATTGAAATGCTGACATTTAAAAAAGAAAACTATTGAGAATGCTGTAGAGAAAATACCTTTCAAAAATAAAGGCAAAGGACTTTTTCAGAAATACAAAAGCTGCAGAATCCATCACCAGCAGATCTACACTACAAAACAATAAAGAATATTAGAGAGAGTACTTCAGCAGAAAGAAAATGGTGCATAAAAATATTAATGTACACAAAGGAATGAATATGAACAACAATGGTAACTAGAAGGGTAAATGGATACATGTTTTTCCCTGTTGCTTAAATGTATCTAGAAGATATTGATTATTTGAACAAACAACAAAGTAGTACGGGGGTTATGACATACGTAACAATAAAATGTATGCAACAATATCACAAAGGACAGGGGAAGATAAATAAAATATACTATTGTGAAGTTCTTAAAGTACACATAAAGTGATATCATATCATTAAAAGTTGACTAACAAGTTAAATAGGTATACAATCTACCCTAGGCAATCACTAATAACAGTGATGACAGCTAATAAGTCAACAAAGGTATAATAGAAACAAAAAAAATTACTCAATTAATTCAAAAGAAGACAGACAAAAGAAGAAAATGGAACAAAGAACAAATGAGACAATACAAAGCAACTAGGAAAATAATATATTTAAATCTAACTATTAACAGCACATTAAATGTAAATAGTTTAAACACACCACTTAAAAGGCAAAGACTGTCACATTGGATATAAAAACAAAACTTAACTATATATTGTTTATAAGAAATGATGTTTAAATAGACACAAAGGGTGTAAAAACAATGGAATGGAAAAAGATATGCCATGATGATACTAACTAAAAGAAAGCCGGAGTGACTGTATTAAGATCAGAAAAATTCAATTTCAGAATAAGAAATATTATCAATAATAAAAGTGATCATTTCATAATGTTGAAGGGAAGAATTTTTCAAAAGACTATAACAATCTTAAATATTTATGCATATGATTACCAAGTTTCAAAATGTGGGTTGCAAAAACCAATAGAATTGCAGTAAGAAAGAGACGAATCCACAATTATAATTAAAGATTTTAATACTCCTTTGTCAATAATTGATTTTAAAAAAAAGGTAGACAGATGTCATGAAGTGCATAGAATACTTGGACAATACTATCAACTAAATTGACTTAATCAACATTTATAGCATATTCCTTCCAACAATAGGAAATTACACTTTTTTTCAGTTACACATGGGATACTTACCAAGATAAACTATATTCCAAGTCATAAAACAAGCCTCAATAAATTTAAAGGAGTCAAGTCTTTTAAAATATGTTTTCTGAAAACATGGAATTAAATTAGAAATCAATAATAGAAATATCCTTGGACTATTCCTATATATTGGAAATGAAATAATATATTTATAAATAATAGAGAGTTCAAAGGAGAAATCAAGAGAAAAATCAGAAAGCATTTCAAAATGAGAATGGAATTATGGAGCATTTGAAAAAAATTAAAACATAGTATATAAAAATGGGGGGGATTACATGAAAGAAGTACATAGAGGAATTTGTAGCACTAAACAGTTATAATAAAAAAAAAAAAAGTCCCAACTGATAACATCAACCTTAAGAATCTTGGGGAAAAAAACCCAGCAACTTAAACTCAAAGTTGGCAAAAGAAACTAATACAGTTTAGAACAGAAATTACTGAACTAAAATCCAGAAAAACAATAAAGAAAAATAAAAAATAAAAAGCTCATTCTTTGAGAAAATCAAAGAAATTAATAAAGCTCTAACTGGTTAGATCATGAAAAAAAAAGAGAAGTCACAAAATTCCAATATCAAGAATGAAAGAGTTGACATCACTACAAAATTTATAGATATTAAAAATATAATAAGAAAATATTGTGAAGTGTTGCCCGGGTGGCTCAGCCAGTTAAGCATCTGTCTTCAGCTCAGGTCATGATCCCAGGGTCCCAGGATCGAGACCTGCTCTGCTTCTCCCTCTCCCTTTGCCGATCCCCCTGCTCGTGCTCTCTCTATCTCAAATAAGTAAATAAAATCTTTAAAAAAAAGAAAAAGAAAATATTATGAAAAGCTTTATGCCAAAATATTGGAAAGATAGGTAAAATGGACAAATTCCTTAGAAGTCCTACAAATTCACTCAAGAAAAAATATATAATCAGAATAGCCCTATATCTATCAATTAAATCAAACTTGAAGTTAAAAATCTTTCCAGAAAGGGGCACCTGGGTGTCTCAGTTGGTTAAGCGTCCACACTCTTGATTTTGGCTCAGGTAATGATCTCAGAGTCCTGGGATCGAACTCCACATTGGGCTCAGCACCCAGCAGGGAGTCTGCTTGAGGATTTCTCTCCTTTTCCCTCTGCACCTCCCCAACCCCCCTCTCAAATAAATAAACACATCTTAAAAATATATATATATTCCTAGAAAGGAAAATTTTAAGCCCACATGACTTTACTGGTGAATTCCACTAAATATTTAGAGAAGAAATTATACCAGTTGTACACAAACTACTCACGACTGTCAAGGAAGGAATACTTCTCAACATTTTGTATTAGGTTAGCAATATCCTGATACTAAGTCTAGGCAAAGACTTCACCCACAAGAAAAACTACAGACCTATATTCCTCATGAGTGTAGATGGAAAAATACTGAACAAAACTTTAGCAAATTGAATTCCAGCAGCATTTATGCCCAAAACACAAGGTTGGCTTAACATTTTAAAAGCAATGTAATTTTCTATATTAAAAAAATAAAAAAATAAAATCTCTGTGATCTTCTCAATTGATACAGAGAGCACATTTGACAAAATTTGATATCTATTCCTGAAAAAAATTCTCAGCAACACAAGGAATAGAAGGAAAGTTCTTTAACCTAATAAAGTGCATCTATGAAAATTCTACAGCTAATATATTCTTAATGTGAAAACTAAATGCTTTCCCCTTAAGATCAGGAATAAGATAGGATGTCCACTTTCACCACTTCCTTTATTTGTGTGAAAGACTCTGGCCATTAAGGCAAGAATAGCTAAACAACGATCAGCCTGACTATAAGAAAGAAATACAGTTGTCTTTATTTGAAGGCAACATGATTATCTTCATAAAACATGTGAATTTAGAAAAGTTGTAGAATAAAAGATCTTTATACAAAAATCAAAATTGTATTTCTATGTTAGCAATGAACAATCAGAAATTGAAATTTTAAAAATAGTATTTACAATAGCATAAAAAATGACTTTGAAGTGAATCTGACCAAAGGTTATTCCATATAACTTGAAAACAATAAAACATTGCTGAGAGAAATTAAAGAAAATCTATATAAATGGAGAAATGTTCTTTGCTCATGGGTCAGAAGACTAGATTTTTTTATACTGATTCTCCACAGATTCATCTATAGATCTATTGATCTTTCAAAAACCCCAGTGGGCTTTTCTGTACAAATTGATAAGCTGATTCTAACATTTGATTCAAAATTTTCATGAAAATTCAAGAAACATAGAAAATCCAGAACAATTTTGAAAAAGAAGAGCAAAAGATGGTTAATCCTACCTGATTTCAAGACTACTTATAAGGCTAAAATAATAAAGACTGTGTGGTATTGGTATAAAGATAGACAAATAGATCAATGGAACAAAATAGTCAAGAAACAGGCCCCTACATAGATAGCTGATTTTTGGCAAAGGAGAAAACGCAATTCTGTGGAGCAAAGAAAGTCTTTTCAGGGAATAGTGCTTGAACAATTAGTTCATATGCACAATATGAACTTTGATCCACACCTCACAGCACATACACAAATTAACTACAAAGGGATTCTAAACCTAAACGGTAAATGGAAAACTCTAACATTTCTAGAAGAAAATGGGAGAAAATCTTTGTAATCTTGTATTAGGCAAAGATTTCTTTAATACAACATCAAAAACATATCTATAAAAGAAAAAAGTAATGGGGCACCTGGGTGGCTCAGTCAGTTAAGCATCTGCCTTCAGCTCAGGTCAAGATCGTAGGGTCCTGAGATCAAGCCCCATGTTGGTTGCCTGCTCAGCTAGAAGTCTGCTTCTCCCTTCCCCCTTCCCCTCGCTTGTGCTCTCTCTCTCTCACTCTCTCTCAAAAAAATAAATAAAAACCTTTTAAAAAATGATAAATTGGGTTTCACCAAAATTTAAAACTTCTGTTTGTCAAAAATTACTATCAAAATAATGAAAAGTCAAACTGAAAGAAAATATGATAGATATAATAAGGTATTTGTATTCAGAATATATAAAGAACTCTCAAGACTCAGAAATAAGGGGAAAAGGCCCAATTTTTTAAATGGAAAAAATATTTGAAGAGCCATTTTAACAAAGAATATATGTGGTGGCAATGAAGGTCACAAATACATGCTCAATTCTGTTAGTCATTAGGAAAATTTAAACCAAAACTCAAGACACTAGCATACTCCTATTAAAACAGCTAAAATTAAAAATATTGATCACGCTAAGCACTGGCAAGGATGTAAAACAACTCAAATTCTTATACATGAAGAATGGAAATGTGAAATGGTGTAGCCACTTTGCAAAACTCTTGGCATTTAAAAAAAATTAAATGTATGCATATTATATGTTCTAACTACTCCATTCTGCACAATGACTTGTACAAGTGTTCATAGAGGCTTTATTTGTGATAGCCCCAAATGGGACACAACCCAAATGTCCATCACAGGCAAATAAATAAATAAATTTTGGTCTATCCATTCAGTGGAATACTACTCAGCAATAAGTGGGAATAAACTGCTGTTACATACAACATAAATTAAGTCAGGAAAGAAAAGAGTAAATACTGTGTGATTCTATTAATATAAAACTAGAAGATACAAACTGCTCTGTAGTATCAGAAAGCAGATCATTGGTTACCTCTGAGCAAAGTGGGTTGGAGGGGGGCAGGAGGGAGTGATGCAAAGGGCACTCAGGAAACTCTTGGAGGTGGTGGATACGTTTATTGTCTTGAATGCAGTGATGGTTTCACAGATATATACACATGTTAAAACTTACTAACTTGTACACTAAAGATGTGCAGTTTATTGTATGCCAATTATTCCTCAATAAAATCTGTTTTAAAAAGATGAGTATATATAG
Organism: Ursus americanus; assembly: GCF_024610735.1. Taxonomy (NCBI): domain Eukaryota; kingdom Metazoa; phylum Chordata; class Mammalia; order Carnivora; family Ursidae; genus Ursus; species Ursus americanus. Next base: position 71,512,785 of record NC_142128.1, read on the forward strand.
AATTCCGATGTAGCTAGGGAAAGAGGATTTTGTGGCCATCATCTTTTTTTTTTTTTTTTAAGATTTTATTTATTTATTTGACAGAGATAGAGACAGCCAGCGAGAGAGGGAACACAAGCAGGGGGAGTGGGAGAGGAAGAAGCAGGCCCATAGCGGAGGAGCCTGATGTGGGGCTCGATCCCGGAACGCCAGGATCACGCCCTGAGCCGAAGGCAGGAGCTTAACCGCTGTGCCACCCAGGCGCCCCTTGTGGCCATCATCTTGATGACGATAGTTCAGGAGTCTCTAAAAGAGATTCAGAAGGCCATGATTCTACTAACAATGTGTGCAGAATTTGAGTGCCACAGTGTATTTATAGTCCATCTGCTTAGGTTTGAAACCTAGCCAAGTTAATGTAGGAGGTGTGAATCTTTGGCAAGTTTCTTTATTCAACACAATTCAAATTCCTTACCCAGCCTCCTGAGATTGTTGCAAGGACCTAATAGACCACATAGTAAGTGCTCAAAAAATGTCAGCTTAACAAATGTTATATTCTCTTGTCAAAATCTGGGTGAGGGGTTCATAGCTTAGTGAGCTGCTCAGAGTTCTATGACTCAGAAATTCAAAAACTATGATAAGTGAAGCTGTGAACGGCAGGAGAAATTATTCAAGAAGAGTATGCAGAAGCAGATGAGAAAACTGAGTACAGAATCTTGGAGGATTATCTGAGTTTGATGGGCAAGAGGCAGAGGAGGAACCAGATAAGAAAACTGAGAAGTAATACAGAGGTAAGAGGAAACCAGGAAATGGCAGGGTCACAGAAGCTAAAAGAGGAAATATTTTCAAGAAAAAAATATATCACATACTTCAGCCATGTGAGAGAAACTCAAATATAAGAAAGATCTCCTGGATTTGACAATAATGAGTTTTTGTTAACTTTTTTGTTTACTGAGATATAATTGATATAGAACATTATATTAGTTTCAGGGGCACAAATAATGACTTGGTATTTGTATGTATTGCAAAATGATCACCACACTAAGTCTAGTTAACATGTTGACCTTGAAGGGAGCAATTTCACCAGAGAGGTAGGGAAACAAGGCGTATGATAGAGGGATATAAAGGAATGGTTAGGAAGTTAGGCAATTAATTCAGAGAACTTTTCAAGAAATGTAGAAATTAACTGAAAACAAAACAAAACAAAACAGTAAGTCTATAGCTATAGGTGTTGTTAGGGCAAAAAGAGTATTTCCCATGGTAAGGAGCACCCGAGCATGTTTTCAAGATAACGGGAAGAGGCCAGGGAAAGACAGGTTGTTTGAAATGAAAAAAAGACAAAGTGAACTATTTCAAAACCAGGTTTTCAAAGAAGTAAAAGAGGAAAGGAAATAGGGTACACATGGATGTCTTAGAAATACCAAAGACCTTACATTTTATGGAAACTAGAAAGAAGAAAGGAAGAGTGAGGACCAGAGACATTTTGAGCTGAAGAGATGGGAAATTGAGGTCTCTGGTATGATTACCGAGGTCATGGTTAAAAAAGAAGGTAATTGACTGACATTGCTGGCAGAAGCATTGTAAGGATAAGCGACCTGAATTATCGAGGGTTGGTATTACCACATACATGATGTGCTGGAGGTGGATTTCCTGAAGAATTTAAAAAGATAGAGTATTGCTACCTCATATACCTGACAACAGATACTATCACATACTCAAGGTTTTATTCTGCTTATAGTAAGTGATTATGTTGATGCTAAAAGCCACAAGTAATAAGCCAAAGTATACACAACTATGAAATGAAGGACCTGGTTATTAAGTACACTGGTTCGTCTATTAAGCTCTTGGTTCTACTTCTGACTCTGTCCCATGACCCTGAACAAGAATCTTTGCCTTGCTGAACATCCATGTCCAACTATAAAGTTCTGGTCCAGGTTGAACATGGTAAAATTAAATACCTTTATTTCAGTTCCAGAGATGATATCATTTTTCATTTAATGAGACTTGACAAGTTGTTTTTTCTTTTTCAATCCAAACCAAAATATGTTATTTTCATCCGTAGATGAGAATAAATAAATAAGAAAACCCAGAGTCAACTGTCAACCCCCTGTACCATGGGGGTTCAAACTTTGCAAAGTCTTGTAGTCACCCTTAATATCCAATGCGTAAAGCAAGAAAAGGCCATTTGTCTGGCTACATAGGCCTCCTCAATCACAGAGGGGGCCATTGCGCTTCTGGCTTCATGTAGGTCACTCTAAACAAAATGCAGAGTTTTCTTTTAGTAGTAAAATTCTAAACTGTTTATCTTTATGATATTTTCCAGAGAACCTGGCCTCACATCAAGGAAAAGCAGTGCTTTATTTCAGAAGGACACAAGTATAGTAATTAAATATGAAGTTTCAGGAATGAGAACACCTGAGTTTGAATTCTGGCCCCGCTGCCTCCTAATTATAGTTTAACCCTTCCAAGCCTCCTTTTCTCCACCAGTACGATAGCACTGTTAAAAATTTCAATGAGCACATGCATCAAATATGCTTAGGATAACATCTGGCACATAGTAAGCAATAAATGTTAGTTATTCTTAATAGAAATGCACTACATTTTGGGGAAAATATTTTTTTCCTCAATGAATGTTTCTTCTGTTCAGATAACATTCAGTTGGGTAGGTTGTATTTGCAGCTTGAATATAAATTAGCTTTAATAATCTTGAGGAAAGTGTGGTCCCACAAGAAGCCATTGAATAGAGGGTGGCATTTAAAGTATCTTCTGAAGTAAAAAATCTGATAAACCTTCCACTTCAGTTTTCCTCCTTCTTTCTCCCACCCACACACTTGTCTCCACTCCAATAGGAGCCACTTAATGGTCCAGATATTGTTAGCAGAAGGTTCAAAGAAATAGAAGGGGGCCTATCAATCAGGGTGCCGGGGTGGCATCAATCAGGACATCTGGGTGGCTCAGTCAGTTAAGCGTCTGCCTTTGGCTCAGGTCATACCCCAGGTCCTGGGATGGGGCCTCGAATCAAGCCCCACATCAGGCTCCCTGCTCAGCGGGAACCTGCTTCTCCCTCCGCCCCTCCCCTGCTCATGCTTTCTCCCTCTCTCTCTCTCTCAAATAAATAAAATCTTAAAAAAAAAAAAGAATTATTCTCTCTTATCTTTAAAAAAAAAAAAAGAAGGGGGCCTATCAAGAACTGGGTATGCCCATTTGAACAGCTAAGAATTTATGTTGCGAACAATGGAGTGTCAATCCAGAGTTAAACAAGGAAATAAAAAGATTAAATATGCATGTCAGAAGATGATTTGGGGAAAACTATAAAACATGGATTGGAAAACTTTTTCTGTAAATGGTCACATAGAATTTAATTGGATGCCCTATTGGTAAATCTGGCAACTGTACACCTGAACTGTGTGGGAAAGGAGACAAAAGGGTTTTAATATATGTAGGGTATAGAAACCATAGGTCTTAATAACCAATTGGATATAGGTAGAAATGATAATAAAGATCCAAAGTTTAGATCTGACTTGGATGATAGTGTGCAGGTGGCACTCCCCACTCGATGATGGGAAACATGGGCATGGAGCTATTACTGAAGGTAACAGTACCTGGGAAAGCCCTGACCCAAATTCTCATCTCAGTGCAGGACCAGCCGCATAATTTCCATGACCCACCTTAAAACAAATGAACATGTGGGAACCCTTATTCAAAATGATTAAGGTTTTCAAGACAATAAGAGTACAGCATTAAACCAAGCATGGAGCCTTTCTAAGCGCTGGGCCTTGTGCACACAAGGATTCATAGGACCATGAATCCGACCCTGCCCCTATCTCCAGCCTGGCATCCTTCAGGGATGGGTTAGCTACTGTAATTCCAGAAGCATGCTACATTTACAAAATGGAGTCTCTAGTCATGTTTCTTTTGACTAGTGAATTTCAAGAATATTTTCCCACAGTGCACAGCTTTGCTATGCCGATAACTAAGGAACTTTTTTATTGGGACCATAACTTTTTAACATGCCTCCCCTGACCATTTTTGTTAGTTTCCCAATCTGTCACATAGAGTAAATAGCTGGAGTTCAATGGTGACTTCAAGTTAAAGGAGCTTTCTAATTTTTTCTTGCCTCAACTCACATTCAAGATATGGCAGAATGGCAGTACGCGTTCTCCATGACTGATTAAGAGTGCCTTTGGAAGATGGGTTTCTCTCTGTGTGTCAAGTTGACAAGTGCATTTGGGGAGCTGCACTGAAAAGGAATGTAAGCTCCAAAGTCGTAGCTAGCTGTGCTCCAGAGCAGCTGTTTCCTTGGGGGGCCTACAGATGTCTTAGAAGGTTAAACCCATTAAGAAGCATGGAGACTATTCTGTGGCCAGTGAAGAAAACTTTCTTTGGCCAGAAGTCCAAAAATCTATGCTGTCTGTCCAACTTAGCCACCACTGTTTTGTACCCTTAATCAACTCACTTGTTATTGCTTAGTACCTCTTCCTTATTGGTGACACATGAGGTATGGATCTTCAAGGCCTAAAATTCACTTTTTGTATTATCTTTGCTCTTATTCCATAATGTTTCTGAGGACCTATCGTGTCAGTATATTAGATGATTTATGATTCATAACAAAGAGCAAGAAAAAACAAAAATGTCATTTTAGCTGATTTTGATGTTTATATACACACACACTCCATTTACAATCAAATACTCCCCTATTTACCAAGAAATATTTCTTTCCATTCGGAGAAAGGAAAGTTGGCCGCCCATATGTTAGAATTCTTATGGAGTGGTTACCTATGTAGGGTTGCCAGATAAAATATAGGACACTAAGTATTTGCAAATATTTGGGGCATTGTTATACATTACAATGTGTTGTTTATTTGAAGTTCTAATATAATTGGGTGTCTTATTTTTGTATTGGCAAATCTGGCAACTGTACACCTGAACTGTGTGGGAAATCTAACTATATACATGACTTCTAAAGTCCTGTCTAGCCCTGAGATACTCAATACAGACATGATTTTACGGTTTCCAGTAAACCAAACCAAAACCAAAGAGTAGAAGTTAAGAGAGAGAAGATAGTGATTCAATAGAAGAAGAATCTCTTAATCAAGCATAATGGTAACCCCAAATGTAACCCACTTAAACCTAACTCTAACTCTAACCCTAAGCTAGACTAATGGTCTATAAAGTAAGATGTGCCCACCACAGAAGACATTCAAGGCAGTCCACTTAAGTGAAAGAGGAAAAAATGAGAACATTCGATTTTTAAATGAGAAAGAAGTTAACAGAAGAATTGAGCCTGGTTCTCTGTCTCTATCAGGAGGTGAAGGTATCATGAAGGAACTGTGACAGTTTCACAACACAAGTGGTCAACAGAGAAATGCATATATTAGTTTAATGCACTATTAAAATGGATGGATAAAAATGTTTCCAATTTTTGTGCTTTGTTTTGCCACAAAGGACATGGCATCTTTAAAAATGTATAAGCATATTTTTTGCATAAGCATAATTTTTGAAACTTAAATTTTCCTGTACAATTTCTGCAGAGTTTAAATTATTTTCAAAATTATAAAATTGCAAATTTTCCAATTACTGTGCAACAATAGCCCATGGACATCAAGGATGGCAGGAATTTAATGGATAAATTTCAACAAAAATTATTTTGTTTAACAAGTGGATGAAATTCGGTACCAGAACTTAATAACCACAGTTAATAATACATTTCTTCTTTTGGATCTATTTGCCACCAATGTGGCAAATATTTTTCATGTATGAAAACATTCTTATATATCTTCTTTGTGAAAACAAAACAGTTTTGATATTTTACTTTACAATTTAAAACATTTCAGGGATATTAAAATGTGTTGAATCATTCATAAATAAAATGAAATAGAAATTATTATATCTTTGATCTTTACCTCATCCGCTTATTTTTTTTAATTTTGAAAATATTTTATATTAGAGTACATTGGAAAATTCATGTAACTTTTAAATAAATAATATTCAGAAATCAGAGGTAAGTGTTTAAAAATTTCAATTTGAGAGCTATGTAATAAAATATATGTTCAGTGATATGCAGAGATATCAGAGATATTTAGGAGACATTTCAAAATGAGGCGGGGATTTACTCTAAACCCTAAATTTTATTAATTTTTTCCCCCTCTGAATTTATTATTTTTGACAGTTCTAGGTTATCCCAGGTAAAACTGCTCTTTATTTTGGAGGGGTGGGCAGTCTCCTGTTTTGGCCAAAAAAAGCATTTAATTTGGAGACCCAAGCTGGAACTATTCTTAAACTGCCTTTGTCTCAAAATTTAGAGGAACACGGGTTAATCTTCATTTTTGCATATTATACATAGTTCAGCAGGGCTGTATAATAACTAATTTAATCACTTCTATTACAGACTAAACCTATTTCTTCTTATTATAACATTCAAAAAAATTGCAACTCTGAACCTGAAGATGATCATTAGGGTCTTTTCTTTAAAATATGGTTTTGTCATTTTTAATTCGGCAAAGGAGAGTTCTCTTTAATTTGCCTACTTTAAAAAAACTCATGCATTAGTAAAGTAACTGAATTTAAAAAAAACAATGATTGTGTTTGGAATAAAGAGCTAACCAACAAATTCAGAAAATATTAGAGCAAAGAATGGATAACTTAATGTTCTTTAAAATTGCTATGAATTCTGGGAGAGCTGAAAAGAAATAATAGACTAGACTAGAAACTGCATGACGTTAGATAAAGTTTAGTAACATGAATAAATGTGACTTTTTTGGGGGGTAAGCTATAGACATAATGTGGGACTTGAACTCATGACCCAGAAATCATGCTCTACCAGCTGAGCCATCCAGGACCCCTGAATGCAATTTTTTATTAGTAGCGACTCAGTCTCAATAATTTAAAGTTAGAAGTCATCTTTGATTTAGGGAAGATCTAGATTAACAACTTTACGATGAATGAAAGTTACTTTCAATATTCTGACTAGGCCATATTTTATGGGCAAACTAAGTATAATTAAGGAAAATATTTTAGGAGCCTAAATTTATTGTTGGATACAATTCTTCTACGTAAAAGATAGCAGTAGAAATGATGTATATATGCAAAAACAACACATAGACTGATTTTTTCTTCAACCTGGCTAAAGTAATTGAATTTTCTAAAATAATGTTTTGGTGGCTTATCAGGAAAAGTCCCTAGAAAGTGAAGAAAGGAAAAACATTTTAAATCACTCACTGGGTTACTCTATACTGACAGCAGATTACTCAAGTAAAATGGACGGTGGGCCTGAGTGCTCAGATCTTGTGGGGGACGTTGTGGCTTCTTAGGGTTTCGCTTGACTATGGAACTTTATAATATATGCTATATTTGAAATACGAGTATAGTGATAAAATGTCACCAGCTTTGTGGTTACCAAAACCACCCTGAGAAATATGAAAAAGAAAAGGAGGGAATCAATAAAGAAAGTGAAGGCCCAAATATGAGATTTTAACATAGCAAACATCCTATTTTTTCGTGGGGTTTTTTGTTTCTTTTTTTCTTTTTTTTGAGATCATAAACCCCTTTTCTAGGATCATCTAAGTTCTTTCCTTCAGGTTACTTCTATTCAATTTTAAAGGAATATATGGAAATCTAGCATCTTAATTTAAGCTCTAGTTCCCAGCACCTCTTCCTTATCCATCGAAAAACTTAGCTTCGAAGGCTCAGCTCATTTGTTGCCTCTTTCATGAAAACATTCACGATGAATTCAGAATATTTTATGCAATGTTATTTTACTGATTATCATCAACATTTGTTAAATCCTGTCTTCTCTGTTAGAATATGAGCTCTACAAGGCAAGGCACACACCTTATTCATCCCCATAGGCCCAATGCTTAGAACAGACCAGCTTAACATTGATAAACTCAGGAAGGAAGGAAGGAAGGAAGGAAGGAAGGAAGGAAGGAAGGAAGGAAGGAAGGAAGGAAGGAAAGGAAGGAAGGAAGGAAGGAAGGAAGGAAGGAAGGAAGGAAGGAAGGAAGGAAGGAAGAAGGGAAGGCAGGAGGAGGGAAAGGAAGGAAAAAAGATTAAATACATGGATAAATTAATGAAGAAATCATTTTGGGGGAAGGTATTGGATGTATCACTAGTTATTAGAGTTATAGGAAGAGTATAACATATTTCTTATTTAATATCCCCTGTTAGGCAAGCATTAGACTGAGTCCTGAGCAATGAATAGAGTGAAAGCCCAAGTTTGAAGTTAGAGCCAAGTGTAGGAGGTAGCAATAAAAAGTTAGTGCTAAATCAAAGGTAGGCAGATCATTAAAGTAGAGCTGTCAATTAAAAGAGCCCAAGTAAAATGTCAGAATTCAAATCAAAAGCAAAGGACTAGAAACTAGATGAAAGAAGAAGAGAAGCAGAACCAAGGGAAATCCCAAAGGCAAAGAGAGTAATTACTACAGTTCTTTGTGTGCTAGCAATGACCTTAGCATTCCATAGTGACTAAGAGTCAGATCCTGCATAGGCTGCCTGAACTCAGCAGAACTCTGTTGCTTACCGGATCCTTTACTTTTAGCATGACACTTTCCTCATTTGTAAACCAGAGATGCTAATAATACCTATCTCACGGGGTTGGTGTGAGAACAAAATAAAACTGTCTGTAAAGCATTTCGCATAGTTCCTAACACGTAATCAGTGATAAATGTTAGCCACTGTTACTAGGAGGTCCTAATTAAGATTTGGACATATAAGCTAAGATAAGAGATTTAAAAAAAAAAAGTGGGGGATAGGTCCTGGGTAGAGTGACAGTATTTATCAATTAACTTAGACCAATCCTGATTTATGTACAGTGTCTTGGCATCTTATTTGGTTAGTATGTTCTTTCGCTATCATAGAAACTTTAAAAAGTGAAATGTGTTAGAATATTTTTAGGATATCAAGATAGGGAATAATTTTCTGGAACATGAAATAAAAGTTACAAATTATAAATCAGTCAAATCAGACTGTGTCAAAGTTTAAAATTTCTGAACAAAAGACAAAATGAAAAAGTCCCCTGGTAATCAAGAAAATGCAGAAAAAATACAATGATGACTTAGCTTCTATAATAACACAGAGATAGCTGCAGAGCAAACCTCTCACATGGACCAAGAGGAGCTGGACAAATTGCTAAGGATTTAAATTAAACATTTGATTACATTGCCAAACTAGAAACCAATAGCAAAAAGATAACTAGAAAATACCTGCTTAGAAATTAAACGCTATATTTCTAAATGACCCACTGATCAAATCATTATAAAATGTAGTGATATCTATTCATTAAATTAAGTCATTAATTAAAATATGGCATATCAAAACATTGGGAAGTAGCTAAACCCATGCTTAGAGGAAAATTTATAACATTGACAAATATATTAGAAAAGAAGAAAGGCTGAAAAGTAATAAATAATTTTCATTGATCTAAGTATTAATTTAAGACACTTGAAAAGAAAGCACAAATTAAGACTAAAGAAAATAGAAAAAAGGAAACATAAAGACAGAAAGAAATGAAAGAAAGGATGTTTTTTAGAACAAATTAACAAATCCAAATGCTGTTTCTTTAAAAAGACTTATAAAGGTGGTAAGTCCATGTTTACTGACAACTTTTTTAAAAGGTAGAGATACCTAATACCAGAAATAAAAAAGAGGTCATCACTACCACATTTATAGTCAAAGACCAAAGTAATTTACCACATTAACGTAATAAAGGGAAAACATGATGTGGTCTTTTCAACAGACACAGAAAAGGAATCGATAAAATTCAACATCTATTCAAAATTACTTTCACTAAACTAGGAATAAAAGGAATTTCACTAATCTGAAATTTAAAAAAAACACAACATATACATATTTCATGGAGAGCTATTAAAAGCTTTCCTCTGTGGATCTCAAATGAGACAAGAATATGTTATATCATTTTCCCAAAGCAGAGTAGAAAAATCCAAATCACATTTATGTTAAAAATACATGCAAATCCTATGCATCTGAACTGTTTTCTCCCGGGGGTCTAGAGGAGGCTGAGGAGAGGAAGATAAAAAAGGCAGAAGACAATTAGATCTCTCAGCCTTTTCTTTCTTCTTTTCTTTCTTTCTTTCTTTCTTTCTTTCTTTCTTTCTTTCTTTCTTTCTTTCTTTCTTTCTCTTTCTTTCTTTTTCTTTCTCTCTCTCTCACTCTCTTTCTTCTTGTTTTTTTAAATATATATATATATATATATATATATATATATATATATATATATATGAAAAGGGACATAAAAGACAGAAAAATGTAAGTAGTACTAGCAGCTGGTGTTAAAATGTAGATGTTGCTGGTGTAAAGGAAAGAAGGAGAACATGGCAAAAAGCCAGACTGCTCGGTGATTTGCAGAGGCAGGGGAGAAAGGCAGGCAAGGGCTTGGGAAATGAAACACCTGGGAGACTGAAGGAGTAGGTCTTTGAATGCCCTATGTTTTATGTTTTGCTTCTATTTCATTTTTTTATCATGGTGTAGTAAGTGCTCTTAAATCCTGATACAAATTAGGTTATCTACTTTTCACTGAGTCAGATATAGTCTTTTGACTAGGAGGGGGAAAATGATCAAAACAAAGAAGTAAAATGGCTTAAAATGATTCTAATTCCTTTCAAAGCTCCTCCCCCCACCCCACGCAGAATAAAACCACCTGTCTCTATTATCACCCTAACAAAAAGACAGTTAGCCACACCCTGAATTTAATAGAAATATAGGAATATAAACGACAATAACCCAAGGCAGTGGAGAAAGCCTAATACTCAATAACAATTTATAAATTGATGTTTTCATTCATCATGACCCATATTACAAGAATCATTAATAAACCTGTTCATTCCAACTAAATTTAACACTTAGATTTCAAGTAAGATGAATATCGCTTTCCGTTGTAGATCTTACAGGTTAACACAAGCAAGTAGTTTTCCTCTACTGAACCTGTATCTTAAAAAGATCTCTCACACAAGCATACTCCACAGCGCACGTTTCCACGTGGACGTCTGTGACCATGTTCACTTCCTATTTGTGTTAAAGTGGTTGGGTATCTTTAAAAAGCAACATCACAATTGTTAGACGAAATAGCCAGTTAAAATGTATTTTGCAGCTGACCATGTTGGCATGTTATAGACATAGGCAGAAATTGTTGGTAAAATCTAGGGTTCCTAGCTATAACAGGGGGTGGTAGCGTAAGACTATGAAATTCTGGATTCAATCACAAATGGGCCATTAAAAGCTAACTTTATAAAAATAAATAAATAAATAAATAAATAAATAAATAAATAAATAAAACTACCAATCTGTTGGTTGAGTTTTGCCAGTGCATCTAGAGCTGAACCTCACCAGTCCACTATACTCAAGACTGTAAACTGCCTGTTATTAAATTGTTTTCCCTGTGCTAAGCACACAAAGATACATTGAAGTCAGGCAGGTAACAGCATTAGCTCCCGATTCATTCTCCAGACTTTACGGAGCCAAATTTCGTGTTGCCAATCAATACGGAGCCACACGGTTGTTTTTAAATGTCTTGCCACAGAAATTGGCTCACAGCCACTGTAGCAGGGCGGTGTAAAGGAAGCTGATATTATGGAGGAAGGGAGCGAATGCTTTTTGCCTCCCTGGAGTCTGTTTACTTGTATATTTTGCTATACAATCAGTATTTTAAAAGAAAGCTATAAATTTAGATCCCTCAAGTCAGAACTCTTGGAATATGGTTTTAATCTAGAGAGGACAATTCTGATATGCAACTCTTGCGTGAAATCTTGAATCTCCCCGTGTGTCCATCCTCAGCCGAATGGGTCAGAGACTCAAATAGCAGTTTATTACATTTTAAACATTTGGATTATTAGTTTTAATTTTTATTATATTCTATAATTTTGGGATTTTGTATGGCCTTGCACCTTTGCAGTGTTCAATGTCTCTAGCAGAGAGGGATCTAGTTTTCAGATAACCAAAGGAACAAAAAATCAGATAAATAGTGAAAGGAATTTAAGAATGTCGTTTCTGAAATATGCCTTTAGAGCTCACTTTCTTGCCATATATATGCATTTTATGTCCTCACAAGAATACAGTATTCCTGCTATTTTACAGTGATTTTTCAGCAAATAAAGCAAAGTTTATTTAAATCTGTTTAGTGATAGAAGAAAATATTTATCAAAAAGGTCGTTATGAGTAGCGATAGGAAGTAGAGCATTTATGTATGATTATTGCATTTGGAGATAATTTTCTAAAGCAGAAAGCCAGATTTTTGAGAATTCTCTCCCCCATAAATAATCTGCCATAAATAATAGATTTCCTGTCTTTTTCTGCTATATAAAATGGAAATCTCTTGGTAATTCAATCAAAATATGCATTGATATTTCTCATATTACATTTTTTTATCCTTTTATTATGACTCAGGCCTCTGAAAGGTTGAGCAGGTGTATCTAGGAGTCAAGTAACATGGAACTTTGTCTTCTCTAGTTACTTTTTCTCATTCTGGACATACAAGCACTTATTATTTTTTTCTCTCTAGGGAACATTATATCCTCCAAATATGTGCAATAAATGTCATAGCTATCCACAGGAGGTACATTAGTTGTTCAGATGATGGGAGGGTGGAGTATGGTTACATATCTGGGAGAATCAGGAAGAGTTTCTTTCAATCTGAGTTGTAAAATGTCTTAAAAACATGTTCAGATGTTATAGATCTCTGATTACCCTTGGAGCTAAGATATTGCTCAGCAAATTTACAATTAAAATGTATGTTGCTTAATTGAGTTGGTGTTTCTCATTTCATTTACTGATATACAATAGCAACACTATCAGGTTCTGCCTTCAACTCACCACTGGGAAAGGCTGTGCGTTACAACATTTTATTTCTCCGTTTGGGTTTATACATTCCTTTGCAGACACTGATGGGATGCAAGAAGGTCTGGGAAGTCATGGGAAGATATGGGCACTTTCTGGAGTAGCTGTTTTACTTGAGGGAGGAGGAGAGAAAGAGTCAAGTAATGTAAAGTAAGTTGGTAAGTTATTAAAAAATAATATTGAAGTAAACATGCAATAGACTAATACACTAAATTTGCACAATTTTTTTAAGATAAGCAAATTTTGGATACTTAACAGAAATGTAATCATTCAGCAAGACATGTTCAGCTACAGCATCCCATATCATCCAGGGTTGATTCTTTTAGAACTTCTCTATATTCTGCTTTTAGGACTACTTTGGGGAAGAAGCATGAGAAGAATGGTAAAGCAAGAGTAACACTGAGCTTCCTGTTTTCCCCCTGCTGGTGGTGTGAACCTGGTCAAAGCCTGCTCAAAATATATATATAGAGAGAGAGAGAGAGCAAAATACTATTGCCAAAGCAATATTACAAAGATTTGATTAAAGGAATTAAATATGGCTGGCTCAGTTAGTAGAGCATGTGACTCTTAGAATCGCTAATATGTTTGAGTCCCATGTTTGGTGTAGAAATTCTTAAAAATAAAATATTTTAAAAAAAGAATCAAATATGATCATGTTGTTAAAGCTCTTTATTAATTAGAAAAGAAGAGAAACATATTTTTTTCATTTATCTATTCTTTTATTTAGCAGACATTTATTGAAGATTCCCCATGTGTCAAAACTCCAGTAGGTATTGTTCTTCTATAGGCTAAGAGAAAAGAGATAACTCAGTCACTTCAGCACAGTGCATGGAGGCCAATGATAGATTTCCTCTGAGTTTAGTGACATTTGAGGGAAAACCTGATGGTAAAGGAGTAAATCACAGAAGATAACTCAGGAAATGGATTTCTGGGTAGAGGACACATACACAGACCCAGAATTGGGAGCGCATTACACTTGTTAGAAAGACACCATGTTTCTGAAATAGCATTTTGAGGAATCAACTCAGATGTATGTTTTTTTCCAGCAGTGTTTCATGTGGAACTGAAAGGTAATTCAATTTTTTGAAGTTTAAAGCTCTACCAGGTGATTACAAACAAAGGAATTTGAATGTATAAGCAAGGAAGTGATTTTATGGAGGAATCAGGAAATACAAAGGAGACATGGTAGAAATTACTGAGAGAAAAAAAAAGTGGTAAGGTCAATGCATGGGTGGATCTGCATGAGGATGGAGAACTGTCTGAGTGATATACTAAAGCATACTGAAAAAAGGATATGTCACAGAAAAACACATAAAACTTAAGGGGAAAAGCAGGTTACAGAGCAACATGTAGACTATCATCCCAGTTTTGTAAAACTAAATACTTGGAAAAATGCACAACGAAATGTTAATAGTGGTTACTGCAGTATGATAAAATTATAGAGCCAGTTTTATTTTATTTTCTTTGTCTTCTGTATTTTCCAAATTTTCTTCATTGAATATATATGGCTTTTGCAATTGGGAGAAAATTAAAAACAGATGTGGTAGCCCAGAAATATGGGAGTAAAACCACACAAGTAATTAAGGACAATCATTCCCAGACCTGAAGAAATGGAGAGTGACATTGGGCACCGTCGAAGTGTCGCAAGCTGATTCTGAGATGGACAGGCAAGCTACATTTACTGTACTTCCTTCACATCTCTGCCCTGCACCCATCCTCCCCTTCCTCACCCAGAAACACACATCGAAACTCACATACACAGTGAGAAACTCACACGTTAGCACACACACACATACTTCTGCACTTCCTTCTTCTTAAGATGACAGGAAGCCCTAAGTACCATTCACATAGGCAACTACACCCAATGTGTCTCCGCACATTTCTGCATGGCTATGGATAGTTTTGACTGTTTCCTTTGGCATCACACAGTAGGCTTTGGCACAGGGAAGACTAATTTAAGTCAAGACAATTCCCTATTGAATTATTCAGTTTCCCTTTTCTGCCTCCATCTGCCCACTCTCATCTTCACTTACAATTAAAAAAAAAAAAAAACATTACCCAAGATCAACATGTTGGAGTAGGACAAAAGGACAACAGATGACCCTCAACCAAATCATAGTGATGTTTCCTCAAGTAATTTATCAATGCTGCTATCCAGGCAACTGGAAATTTCTCTCCAAAAAGCCATCCTCCTGAAATCCATAGACTTTTCCCCTCTATCAATCCCTGTTACCTACGATTCCAGTTCCATGTTCACTGCAATATAGCACATGGGACTAGCTATTTAAAATTGTTTATTTTAAATTGAGTTCAAAGAACTAAGAATAGGTACAAACTAGGTATAGATTACTCAATCTTTTTTATGAAACTTTTTTTTTTCAATATCCTTTCCCTCCCTTAATCCTAGCTCTTGGATTTCTTTTGTTTTTTGGCTAGTATATTCCACTCATCCAGGGGCTAAGTCTTTTTCTTTAATCTATGTTGGTCCTTGGAAAGGCAGAATTGCTTTGTTTAAGATGTAGATCTCAACTTCTGTCTCAGTTTGGGCAGGATATATCTTATACTCAACTGGACGGGATCTCCTAGATTAGTTGCACAAAGTATTTTCTAATACAACTGTGGATTTGCTTTCCTAAACTCTTCAGCTTTAAATCTGTGGTGACTTGCAGTAATTATTCTGGAAAATGCAATACATATGAGTTTAAAAAGTACTTGAGACTTTCAGGGAAACCGAGATATTGTGCACAGGGAGTCTTACTAGCTGAGGAGGCATCAGTATAAACAGGAATGATCCTGACCCTGACTCAGACAGACCTGTGTTTAAATTCCTCTAGTGACATTTTTTAGTTAAATGGCCTTTTAAAAATTACTTAACTTACTTGAACACTAATTTCCTTAACTGAAAATAGGGTTAGAATCACTTAAGACAGTAGTTTTGAAGTTTTGGAGCTAATGTGCACATTATTTCCAGTATAGTGACTGGCAGTAACATGTAGTAGTTGACTTCTTTCCCTCTGTGCCTTGCATTTGGGAGTATCTTTTCATCTATCACAGGTCAGCTGTAATACTAGCATATCTTTAACCTAAAGTTAACCCCAAGGACAAAATCTTTTTTTTTTTTTAAGACCAAAAACTTTCAGAGAAAGAAACATTATCCTGCCTAAGAATTCAGATGAGAATTGCCAAAAGATGGTCCAACATTCCAATTACACCAAAATTTCTTGGGAATAATCTAAGGCCAACTTGAGGGAAGACCCACTTCAAACACCCAATTGTCCTAAAATCAACCTGATTTTCTTGGATAAGAAAGAACCTCCTCAAGGTCATTTGCAAATCCAGCCCAGCCAAGACTCCTGGGATCACTCTCCCAGCCTGGAACTTAACCTGAATCTGAAGAAGGAGGAGGAGGAGGAAGAGGAGAGGGGAGGGAGGGGGGGAGGGAGAAGAAAAGAAGAAAGAAAGAAAAAGAAGGAAAGAGAAAGGAAGAGAAAGAAAGAAAGAAAGAAAGAAAGAAAGAAAGAAAGAAAGAAAGAAAGAAAGAAAGAAAGAAAGAAAACGAGAGAAAGAAAGAGAAAGAAAAGAGGGAGGGAGAAAGGGTGGGAGGAAGGAAGGGAGAGAGGGAGGGAGGAAGGAAGGAATAAAGAAAGGAAGGAAGAAAGGAGGGAGGGAGGGAGGAAAAAGAAAAGAGTAGTTGAATTCTTGGAAGAGAGACCGCCCCCCAAAAAATCTGTTAATATTTACCTTCTGGCACCCTGTAATTCTATATTACACATGCAATGAAACCATTAAGTTGTAGAGACACAAATCTCTCTAACAAAATTAATTTTTCTATTCAGTTTAGACTTCAATAGTCTTTCGAAGTTATCAAACAAAATTTTCTAATTGAGGTTAAGAATTAGAATCTGTTTTGATCTTATTTTTTTAGTGTAACCTCTCTCTCTCTTCTCCATGACCATTTTTTCCTCCAGCTTTTCTTTTTCTTAAATTAAGAAAGTAAAACCTCTGCCAGAGAAAATACTCTCAGAAATAGCCCACCAGAAAGACTTAAATGAATAAGAAATCAAGGAAGGATATAAAAAGAAATAAAGAATATGATGATCTTGCCTTTGGATATGCTACTATTTCTGACTTGCTGGTTTAGAGGACTCCTCAATTTATTTCAGGACTTAGTTTTTGTATTTGGGCATACTGAATTTTCCAGATTAAGTGATGAGAAGTATCATGTGCTTCGGTTTGTCCCCTTGTTCCTACTGAGACCACAGTAAAGAGAGGAGAAACACAAAGAAGGTAAAAAAAAAAAAAAATTAACGTCCATTCTGGCAAAACACAGGAGTTGCAAAGAACTAGGTGGGTGAAAGCAAAATCATCGATGCAGAAAACACAATCAAGAAATCTACTTTCCTCCTATTAAATATTTAGCTTTCTTTATTACATGTGAATTCCAAAAAGCAATAGCAGATTGTAAAAAGGACTAAGGTACATTTTTCTGAATGTTTCTCTGCCAAATCTAATGCTATAATTCCAGGCAGAAATAGTCTGGAAGCTCTTTGGAGTCAGCTGGGCTTTTGAACACTGAAAACTCAGGGCCAACAGGGAGAATTCAAAAGCATGGACCCAAATCCCAAGATCAGTCTTGAGAGACTAGATTGTCCTCATGAATCCTTCAGATTGCAGATTGGTGGACAGGGTCTCCTGTGTTCCCAACATCCTATGTTAGATAGGTATTTACTGGTCCATAGAAGCAACCCTGGGAATTGGCCTCCTGGTAATGGGAGACAGAGAGCATCATTGATAGGCTAGTAATTTTGTTTAAAGCCTTTATATCTTATAATATTGATAATGACCCTGTTTACTGTTATATTCTTAACACCTAGAATAATGCCTATCCTGTAGAAATAGATAGTTGTTGAATGAATGAATGAATGAATGAATGTAGTGCTTGCACTGTGATAGACTCTTAGCTTATACATCACTGCATTTAATTTATAAGTTTACAATCATTCTATAAAGCATTAGGTATTACTGTCCCTATTTTACAAACAAGATGAGCTTCACAAAAGTTAAGCAACTTGCCCAAGCTAGAAACAGAGCTGTCTGATTCTAAAACTCCTATAGCATTGCACCATCATCCCATCTCATCTTCAGTCTTAAAATCAAGAACAATTGATGAACTATTTGATACTGGCCTTAATGGCAACAAAATAATTACCTTAAATTATTCTAAAATATCTTTTCAAGAAAGGCAAATTTTCCTTTTTTTTTTTTTTTTTTTTTTAGAGAGAGAGAAAGTGAGAGAGAGAGAGCATGCATGGTGGGAGAGGGGCAGAGGGAGAAGGAGAGAGAGAATCTCAAGCAGGCTCAGTGTGGAGCTCAAGGTGGAGCTCAATCTCAGGACCCTGAGATCATGACCTGGGCTGAAATCAAGAGTCCAAAACTTAACTGATGAGCCAGCCATACACCCCAAATTTTTCTGTTTATTCATGCGTTCAGGCAACAAATATTTATATATGCCAAAGACATTGCCAGGTTCTAGGATGGTATAGACAAAGAAGCCTTGAGTCCTTGTCCTTGGAGATCTGAAGAGACCCACACAGAAGTTGAAAATCATGATACAGAGGGCAGAGCACTTTTAAGAGATGCCTAGGGTATTGTGGGCATGAAGAAGAAGGAGATCTATACCCCCCTTCCTTAAAAATGATTTCAATTAAGACAGCACAAGACTGAAAGTGGATTCTCAGGCAGATTTCAACTGAGATTATCATAAGATAATTACCCTCACTCCCTCAGGCTCATTTGTCATTTCTAATTTTGGTAAATTATCACTCATCCTCCTTCCAGCTTAAAAACTCTGTGTTTTTGTTTGTTTGTTTTTAGAGAGGGAGAGAGAGAGAGCAAGAGTGGGGAAGTGGAGGAGGGAGAGAGAGAGAGAGAATGCAGGGCTCCATCTCATGAGATCATGACCCAAGCCAAAATCAAGAGTCAAGAGTCGGTCACTTAACCATCTGAGCCACCTAGGCACACCTGTGTTGTTTTCTTTTAAGGGTTAAAAACTCTGTGTTAAAATTCTCTGGTCTCAGATATTTCATTTTCTAATCTTTTGATCATTTTTACTGTTCTCTCTATATCCATCACATTCATTTTAAATTATGGAGCCAAAAATTAAAATCATCCCCTTAAAAAGCATTGGAACAATGATACATATCACATAAAACAGGAACTCTCCTATTTTTCTTCTCCCGTTTATATATCCCAGGGTTATGTGGATAGATTTCTATTTGTGCAAGCAATTCTTGATTAACATATCATATTCTTGATAGTCTATCGAGTCCCTTAAACTACACCAAATGCAATTTTTCTATTTCCTCTTTTTCTTTTTAATCACACTCCTCCAATTCCACCACGGCTTTGGATTTTCCCTGTCTTTAGAAGTGTCCACATGTTGTGGGTTTTAGGTTCACTTCTAAGCAAGTTAAAAGTAGTTTAAGAGAAGAAACTAGCCAAAGCAAACACACAAATAAGCTGTATATTCTAATTAAACAAGTCACTAATTCCAGTGTAATTTCTTCTTATTTACAGTAAACAACCAAAAACATCTGTCTGTTTATACCAAAATATCCACCCTACCTTCTGGACCCTGAATTGTTTGTTTCCTGTCATGGCAGTCACAAAACAAGGATGCTTTATGGGAGCTCACATTTTTAAAAGATTGGGAACCTATTTTGAAAAAGAATTTAATTATCACTATTCCATCTAACAGCAAAAAACTTGAGATACTTTTCATAGCTGTAACAGTTAGCTGGAAATACAGAAACACATCCCCATTCAATCCTTCCCTTAAGTAAGATTCCATGATTTGTAATTGTAGTTCACTGAAACTCTAACAAAAAATCCATGATTTGTAATTGTAGTTCACTGAAACTCTAACAAAAAAAGATGATGATGATGAAGATGAAGAAGAAGAAGAAAATTAAAGAAGAAAGAAAGAAAGAAAGAGAAGAAAGAAAGAGAAAGAAAGAAAGAAAGAAAGAAAGAAAGAGAAAGAAAGAAAGAAAGAAAGAAAGAAAGAAAGAAAGAAAGAAAGAAAGAAAGAAAGAAAGAAAGAAAGAAAGGAAGAAAGAGAAGGAAGGGAGGGAAGAATAGAAATAAAACTACGATAAACGCACTTGGTATTATTTAATGTTTCTGTCACATTCCGTGCTACGCATCCAAATACACGTGTATTTGATGTAACAAAGTTACAGCCAATAGATGATAGATGATAAGAGCTAAATTTTCTATATCCCAGATATTCCTCCAAAGACATTTTATATATCAAATCATTTCATCTTCATAACTCAATAACTTTACAGTTGAGGAATTGTAGGTACAGTGAAGCTAACTAACTTCCCCAAGCATGCACAGCAAATAAATGGCAGAATCAAGGTCAAGAGCAGCACTGTCTACTACAAATGTATTATGAGCCACATATGTAAATCTAAACTCTTTAGCAGTCACATTCAAGGAAGTAAAGTTTTTGGATTAAATTAACTCTTATCCATTTTATTTCACCTAGTACATTCAAAATATTATTTCAACATGCAATTAATTAAAAAAGAGATGTTTACATTATTTGATGCATACTAAATTTTCAAAATCCAGTATGCAATTACATTTGTAGCACATCTCAGTTTGGAGTAGAGAGTCACTCTTTAAGATCTTAATAGACAAGTATGGCAAGTAGCTACCATTTTGCACAAGGCAGCTCTAGGGTCTGGGCATTTTTTTTAATGCATGATATAGGTCATCCTCAGGCTTTAAAATGATGAACCTTTCATATTGGGTAAGTATATTCAACTTACATCAATATACATCAGTTCTAAATAATAATGCAACTATTTTATTTCTATTTTGACTTGGAAATTACATGAGAGGCACACGCTGAGAATTAAATGTTGCCTATATTTGAAGAGAATGGGAACTTCTATCATGCAGATGAGCTCAGCCACTCACATTTCACAAGCCTCAGTTCCACTCTGCAACATCAGGCCCCCTTCTTTCTCCTTTTCCTACCGCAACCCATTTATTTCTGCTTGGATGTGCAGCTCCTCCTGCTCCAGACTCTTCTAACCAATCTCTCTCTCTGAGTTCCTAACACAGATCTTGGGCTTCCATTGGTTCTTGCTGGTTCCCTAATATCTGTAAACGCTTCTTTGGCCAAGGGAGATAACATCTTTGGAGGTTGAGTCTCAGAGCTGAGAGTGTCCCAGAACACAGAAAGAGTGCAGGGGGACAGGACCTGTCCTGGGGGGGGAGGGGGCTGGGTGGGCGGGGACAGCATGAGACAACCTTTTCTCTAGGTCTGGTTCTTGGCACTTTCTTTTTGGTACCTTATCTCCCTTCCTGAACATTCTCCAGAATCACTGCTGAGTAACGCAATGGGTGTTTCTTCTTTCCTTCTTCCATATACTTATAAAGGGGAAACTAGGTTAAAGGAACATTTGGATCAGTCCTAGAAGATTAAAATATAAGGTCATGAAAGTGCAGCCTCAGGGGAGCTGAAAGGAAAGAGGAACACCCGCCCCCTCCACGCCTCTCTGACGAGAGTTTCTAGTGAGGGAGGTTATGGGCAGATGGCGTGCAAATCAGTCTCAGTTCTCTATAAGACAAGCTGGAAAACACCCTCTTCTCTCCAATCTGATGATGTCCTAAGTCTCCCAGGAGCAATTTTTACCCCAACCAAGAACATGGGGCCTCCAAGGACAGTCTCATCAATACCTTAACAATGGTTTGGCACAGGGTGCCCCAGTCCCATTTTACCTCAAAGTACTGCCTTGGAGGCTACACGTTTTCAGTGTCCATCTCAAGCTTTTACCTGCAGCTTTCTTTATTTTGATGAGGGTGTCAAAAGGTCAGAAAGAAGACAACCACAGTGGCCACTGATGGTGGATGCCTACAAAATGTTTGAATACATTTCCCTCCTCCAAACACCTCCTGCCACATGTAAAGAGCCAACTTACCTGCAGAATACTCAGTCTTTTCCACGCAAATCCATGATTTTTTTTTGATTCCTAAATCTCTTAAGTGTAAGATAGAATGTTAAGTAGAAAGAATAGCAAGAGTCAAAGTAAATGTCAAATCCTGGTCCTAACTTGACCTTTTAAGAGCCAAATGAGTTGGGCAAATTACCTGAGTTCCCCGCATCTCAGTTTCTTCATATATAGAATAGGCAAAAATATGCTGGTCGAGCCTACCTCATGGTATTAATCTGAGATTCAAATGAGGTTATATATATGAAAGTGCTTAGCAAAGTGTCAAGTGTTAGAAGCACTGTGAAATTTGTGGAGTTCAAGTTAATTAACTTGTATTACAAAAAGTACTGAGGAGGATATATTGATTTTCCATAACCTATAACTTCTAAGCTGATATAAAATATCCCAAATAAAAAAAGTGCATTTTTATACCATTTATTTTCCTTTGATGTAGAGCTACATCTGAGAGACCCAGGGTGAAGGCTCTACAGAAGTCTACTACATTGACATAAAAAAAAAAAATCAAACTGTGAATGACTTGCTTTTCCATTATCTTGTTTAATCTTCATAAAACAAAGCAAATCTAAAGGCATACGTTATGGTTACAGATTAATGGTAAAACAGAGTAAAGCAAACATTCCAGACCAACAGGAGCTCTTCCCAATCGTCCACCCTCCCATTCACCATGAAGCATCTGAGAGTTGCCTGAAAGCCAGAAAACTGGAATACCGAGATATTTTTTCCTTTTGTTCTTTTCTTCTGTCTATGTCAGGAGTACCCAAACTTTAGGATGCATAGAATTACTGTACATAGTTTGTTTGTTTTATTTTAATAAGCAAATCCAAGTGAACTGAATTTTACAGGGATTCTAAGGGTTTCATTCATATCTTGACAGGCGCAAGCCGTGGACTTTATCAGACACAAGTCAGCCCCAGAGGTAGGACTCTTTACTGCTTCCACTGTCCTTTCCTTCACATGGTGACCCAACAACAGGCACTAGTACCTACCATTTATAGGGATCCTTCTATATGCCACTCGTTACCATAGGCATCTTTTATTTATTATCTCTGATGCTTACAATGACAGAAAAGGTGGATGCAATTACAATTGTTTATAGTAAAAAGAAACAGAGTCTCAGTCAAAGTATGCAACGCTTTGAAGGTTACATGGCTTGAAAATGGTATAGTCAAAACCTAAGCCCAAAAGGATCCAATACGTATGGCTTTTTCCACCATGGGGTACCACAATAATGATTACCCGTGTAAAATCTTCAAGGAAAACATCTCTCTTGTGCTAAGCAGCCCCAGATGGGTTAAATGGCCTATGAGTTGTTTCTGTTTGTTTGTTTGCTTGCTTGGTGGAAGAGTGATTGGACCTAAAAGCTTGACAGGACTGTACTTATAATTATACTAACATTGATTAAGAAAGAGGTTAAAGCTCTTGGTGGTGCTCCTCACAAGCTGCTAACAAGAACTGACTCGTCAGTCACATGGTCACTATGAACAAATGGAGTGTTTAATTGGAGCAGTCTTCACAGGCTCAGTAAGATTTTTCTTCTGCTTTGCAGAACATAATGCCAAGCAAGGAATTTTGGACAATATGCCATTGACTCAGAAGAAAGAAGACTGCACACTTCAGGAAGGGTCTAGACAAAGTCACTATGATACCTGAGGCCATGTGAAGGCCAAGAAGCTTAAGTAATACTTTTTGGTATGATCTCTGCTTTATCCAATGGCTAAAAATAAAAGCCAACACTTACTGAGCACTTACTAAATGACAGGCATTTTTCATACTTGATCCAATTTAATCTTTATGAATTCTATGACATTAGTACTGTTTCATCTACAGCATTTTATAGATGAGGCTAAGTAACTTCCCCAAATTACCTAACTTATAAGTGATGGGGGCTTGATCCCCATCTTTTGGTCTTTGGGCCCCAGCACTGAGCCAGTCTACACCCTAACATGCCAGGGATGAGCTGAGGGGTTCAGCCTTTTGGGAGCAATGGCAGATGAAATACAAATGTCTAATGACCCTTCAGTTTATCTGGTTCAAGGGTAATGACTTCCAGTTGCAAATTTGTTAAAAGGAATATCTGAAGCAAAAAGCATAAACCGTGTCTTTGAATAAGGGAACCCCACTGATATCTTCATTTTTTATTGGGATGTATTTAAACATCGAGGACTAGAAAATATCCTTAATAAAAATTCCTCTCTTTTCTTTCCAGACCTTCCCTGGACTACTGTTTAAATCCTTTTATATTATGTGTCTGAATTGTCTGATAGTGGGCTTTTTGTTGGATAATAGAGTTTAGCTATGTATTTTAGCTAATTCAAGCCGTAGTTTTTCATAATTACATAAATTTATAGAGCGTCTTACAGCAATATTAGGCCAAAAGATAGAACTTTTTATTATGTCACAAAATAAAGCATTTTTTTTTCAAATCACTATTCCATAGGCAATTCCTTTTAAGACATATAATTTTGTCTTAAAGACAAAACTATTTGAAAGAAAGCATTTGATTAAAAAGAAAGAGTAGGGCCTGCCAGAGTAAGAGAAGTGGGTTCTCTTGTTGGGCAGATGGAAAAATCATAAAGACATGAGTAGTGAGGTTGATGGGGTAGTGGGACTAAATATATAGCTTTGGATATTTTTTTTTATTTAATTGTGTAATTGAAAAAAATGTAGCACTAAATTGTACCAGGCACTATTTTAAGAGCTTTATAAATATTAACTAATTTAATCTTCAGAGCAAACCAGCAAGGTAGATACTGGTTTTATCTCCCATTTTACAGATGAAGAAACGGGCTCAGCTAAAGGAATGGCTGAGTTCTGAGTCCATGCTCTTAAATCTTTAGTTTTACATTGGGCTTATTAGTGACAATGTATAATCTTAGCTAGAAAGTGAGGACATGGAAATGAAGATATACTCAATGACTTGCCCAATAATTTTGGAGTATATTATAGTATTGTTTAAACCTATTTGAATGTCCTCTCAAAGAATAAATTAAGTAGAAAAATTTTTAAAGATGCTTTTTCCCCGGTAGTAGAAACAAACTTGTCTATTAAAAATAATTGCTCTTTCTCTATCTTCTTTTCTTCAATTCCTTGCTTCTTTCCTTTTCTCTTTTCTGCCTCATTAAGCTTTAGGTATACATTTGATTAAAATGTACAGGAAGGGAAGAAAAGAGGTAACATGGTGGTGAATGTACTCTAAGAAACAGGTCTCCACAGACCTCTTACACACAAACATTCCCATTTATTACCAGACAGATTAGTTGCAGTGATCATACTCTCCTGATAGCTTCATATTCATTTGCTCATGCAACAATATTTGAACACATACCATGTAGTCGGGACTGTTCCAGATGCTGAGCATAAGGGAGTGAATTAAACAGGCAAAATCTATGCCTTGATGGAATATAGTATCCTAGTGGGAAGAGGTGGATAATAAACAAAAGAAAGAGTAAAATAAAATGTAAGGTGGTGCTACTGGCTATGGAATAAAATAAACAGAGAAGCAAGGTAGTGAGTATCTGAGTAGCAGAGGGAGGTAGAGTCTGGCAAATTTAGATCAGGTGGTCAAAGAAGTCCTCTTTGAATTAGAACATGAGGGTGGGGAGGAAGCAAGCCGTGCAGATAACTGGGGAGTAGCACTGCAGATAGATAGAAGAGCAAATATATGGGTTCTAAGGCAGCAGCATGCAGGAGCAGGGAGGTCAGAGGAACTTGCGTGGAATCAATGGTAGAAGCCTTTAGATGCCTTGGTAAGGATTCCCATCTTTACCCAAGTGGGCTGGGCAAACATTGTAAGACCTTCAACAGAGGAATGAGATTGTTCTCACTGTTTTAATAGGATTATTCTCACTGTTTTTTGAAAACAGATTTAAATGGAGCAAGAATAGAATCATCTATTCTTGTTTGTAGACTGTGACAAATCATCTACTCAAGAGATGTTGTGGCTTTGGCCAGAGTATTAATGGGGAGATGAAGAGAAGTCAGATTCTAAATTTATTTTGATGGAAGAGTCAACAGATTTGTCGAAGGATTGGATATGGGAAACGAGAGAAAGGAAGACTTGGCTTTGAGCAAATATGTGAATGGAAGTACCTTTTTTTTTTTTTAAGTAGTCTCCATGCCCAGTGTGAAGCCCAACTCATGGCTTGAACTACGACCCTGAGATCAAGACCTGAGCTAGGATCAAGAGTCAGACATTAATGGACTGAGCCACCCAGATGCCCCTGGACCTATCTTTTTTTTTTTTTTTAATTAGGGAAAAGTATAGGAGGAGCAGGTTTGTGGGGGTTTAGGATCTCAGATTAGGGCATGTTAAGGCCAACATAACGTTTAAACACCTAAGTGAATATGGGGCTGGCATTGAGAGGTTAGGTATAAAGCAGGAATTTAATTTGTGAGTCATCAGCATAAAGATGACATTTAAACTCATGAGCCAGGATGAGATCACCCGGGAGTGAATATAGATAAAAAAGAGAAGTGATCCAAAATTGAATTCTGGGTAACTCCAACATTTGTAAAAAAAAAAAAAAAAAAGAAAAGAAAAGAAAAAAAGAAAGAAAGAGAAAAGAAAAAGAAAAAAAAGAAGAAGAAAGAAAGAAAAAGAAAGAAAAGGAAAAGGCAGAGAAAAGTAAAGAAAGAAAAAGAAAAGGGGAAGAAACCAGCTAAAGAAAAAGAGACTGAAAGGGAGCAGCCAGAAGTAGAAAGAAAATTAAAAATGTTGGTGTCCTTCAAGGTACATGAGAGAAGCATTTCAAGAGATCCAACTAGGAATAATGGAATGGAGTAAAAGAAACTCCAGAGATGCCATGCCTACCTTTCAGAACAACATGGGTACTTTGGACTATATCTTTCATCTGTTTCAATAAACACCCAGATACTGTAGTGAAACTTATTGTAGCAATATGTGGCAGAATAGAGAGTTGGAGGGGAGGGGAGACACTTACACAACAATCTCAGAACAACTTCCTCAGACTCAGATTTCCCACAGAATCCATCTCAAAAAGCAACATGAGCTTCACCAGAAATGAGGAAGCCATTTAATACTGCAAAAGAAACACAAAACTAAGACCTAAAGTGACAGCGTTTTCTCACATTATAGTAATAATGAAGAAATACTGTCAGTTAAAATGGCCACTCACACAGTCCAGTATTTCTTCTATATTTGAAGCTATTCTCATAGTCCCCATAGTCTACCTTCCACTACAGTTATTTCTATTAGACTTCAAGGAAGGCAAGGATGGGAAGTCTTACTCAGGTAATCTAGTACAACATAGGTATTTAAAACTTTTTATTGAATGCATAAATGAAGGTCAGGTTTTGCAGGCATTGAGCAAAAAATAGACAGAGGGAGATGTAATGCACTCTTCACGAAAACCAGAAAGGTAGAGGAAAGGTCTATATAACCTTATCCTGAGAACACACAATGGTACAATCTATATAGGAATCAATTTGCAGAATCTCACCATAACTAGGAATATTCTATTTCTACAATCTATATAGGAATCAATTTGCAGAATCTCACCATAACTAGGAATATTCTATTTCAGCTGTAAGCAACTACCATATTTAATTAAAGTGTTTTCACCTTTATTACCTTTTTTGCTACAATAATTGTCAACTACAAGTTTATTCCTTTGAGGTAAGAAGTGCCCTGCTTCACAAAATGACAGTTTGAAATTTGGCAGAATCCTTGCTTAAATTTCTCACAGTAGAGTTCATTGTTGTACTTCATCTGAAAGAAAGCGTTACCACAATTTCTTAAAAAAAAAAAGTTTGGGCCCCACTATGTGCAAAGCACTGCTTCGGAAACAATCACAAGTAAAATGCCACCTTCATTCCCCAAAAGCTTATAGTTTGTGAGTGAAAAAAAAGCAAATGAAGCTTGGGGAATGTCCTCTGACATTAACGCATAGGTCCTATAAAGTTCTAGATGAGGAAGGGATCAGTTAGGTCTGAGAGGACTTAGAAAGTTTCATCCTTTAAAGTAGACATTAAAATTGGGCTTTTAATGATTTTTGTTCTAGGGAAATATAAGAAAGTTATACCAGGAAGAAGAAAGAGTCTGAATGAAAGTGTAGAGAAATGTTTCTGTGTTGAAAAGACAGTAGATAGTATGGTAAGCAAGCTGGAGGGAGAGATGGGAGAAGAGCCAGAGGATGACAGACAGGAGTAAAGTGGTAGAGATAAGAAAACAGAAGATGATCAAACTTGTATTTGCTTTATATATCACTGTTCAGCTTTAATGAATAAGTGAAGTGAATAATAATATTGTGCTCTGCAGAAGCACCCAGACCAAGTCTTAGAGCTTGCCTAACAATTGAGGTTGACAGCTTAGAAGCTCCAGGCCTTCAGGAACCCAGGGATTAATCTACTTTTCACTAGTAAGCAGATTCAGGGGCTAAACCAACATGGGCAAAAGAAGGAAGGATCATATGATTAGTTGAAATATGCAGAGGTGATGATGGAATGGATAGCAAGAGGAAGTCTGAGTAGAAATGAAACTTCAAACAAGAGAAACCCCCCCCCAAAAAAAAATATATATATATAGAGAGAGAGAGAGAGAGAGAACACTTGCTAAATTTATAATTACAGCTATTCAAACATTTGATGTTAAACTTTTTTCAAGTTAAGTGCAAGTAAAATAAGAGGCATTTCATTGTAATCCTTCACATTCAACAATTAAAACTATTCCAAAGGAAACAGATTTTAAGATTTTGTAATTTTTAACAATAATTTTTGCATTTTCACTAATAAAAAAATATGAAAGTATTTAGAAAAGATAATCAAAGAACAGAGACATAAATATACACTATACTGATTTTTCACTGTCTTTTTACAAAGTTACTATGAGTGATATATCCATTTCTCTACTTCATTGAAAAGCCAAATCCTACCTACTCCTTGGAATTTTTATAGATGTATATAACTAAGTATTCAACTTATCATTGAAAATAATAGTCAATAATAATAGAATAACACTATATAATGTAATAAAGAATAAAAGAATAAGTAATAGGATCAGTAAATTGTGTTTCTTATATGGTCGTACATTGATATCGTCAATGTTAATATTCCATTAACATAGAAACCAAAAATGATTTATATCAATCAAATTTTTAAAAACTCTATTATTTGGTTTAATTTCTAAGTATAAAAGAAAAAAGTAGAATATAATAAACCATAAGACCAGAGCAAGTGGTCCCAAATAAATAGGCTAGGAAGAACTCTAGTTGCTTAACAAGAGCATTCCTGAGGGGGAATCTTCGACAATCAAGATCTCAGTTAAGACAAATCTCACTTTGTTTTGATATTTTTATTATCAATTATTTGAGCATCTGGCATTTTCATTGACCCACATTTTCAGTTTTTTTATACAGAGGGAAAGTCCAATAGATATTCCTGTTTTCCATTTATCTTTTTCATCAAGAAAAAAGAAACATGGAAGGACATTTTTCCTGGGAAGAATGCAGGAAGATGACTGACTCTGAGGTCAGTTCCTGATCTTGGGCCTCTCACTCATATTTTCTGAGCTACAGTTTCTTGACCATTAGTCTTGTTTATTTGATAGAAGCCCTTGTCTCTTTACTGATAAAGTCAATGTGATATGTGATGATGATACTCATGTCCAGTGCTACCGTGAGAATCGAGTGAATTAATGTATGGAACTATGCAGTATATATTGTTTACAATTAGACCCAGTTTTGAAACATAGTTGGTATTTTATTACTGAATAGAAAAAGAAATGCTTGTCCACGGATACCTCAATGCCATAAAATATTAAAAGCACAACTCAAAATCTAGGTTATTAGCAGTAAATTTTTTCAAAATTTGATTATCCTTGAAGCGTAAATTTTATAAATAAAAAACCATATCAGGCATTAGCTTTGACTTTTAAAAAAGGAATAACTCAGTTACAGTAAGTTAATATGATATAGTAATAATATAATAATAATACAGTAAATAAATATAAAAATAATCCATCGCATGTATGATAAAGTTCAAATTCCACTGCTAGGCATCTGGCTCTATCTACCACTCTACTGCCCACTTCTCCCTGACTTTACCTTCTTGTTTGTTTTCCGATTTAGATGGTAAGCTTTTGTTCAGCATGGTTTTATCTTTATGGAAGACCTGGCAATGTAATTGCAAGCCGACACAAGTATAGACTTATTTTTACTTTTTTTTGTTTCCACCCAGAGCCCAGACTAAGATGCATAGCTTCCTTCCCATTTTTCTGTTATTAGTGGTCTTTTCCACCTCTCCTTTTCCCTGGGAGGGTAATCTTTGTGGGTCAGGAGAAAACAGAAGCCATTCTAACTCCCTACTTTGAGTTATGCCCAAAGTCTATCTCCTAAGAAAAGACTACTTCCAGACCTTCCACTTTGCATCTTTTTGTCAAGAGAGATCATGCAATGTCCTGTCTATATTTTTGTGCCAAGAGAAGACCTTTCCATTAAATAAAAAAAAACTTCTGCCATAAAATTAAAAATTATGTATTTTGATCTTAAAGAAAATATGATTAAAATTTTCTGCGATTGATAAGTTCACTGAATGCTACAGATATTTAGAAAGAGTCTAACAACAAATGAAAAAAATGCTCAACATCACTCAGCATCAGGGAAATACAAATCTAAACCACAGTGAGATACCACCTCACACCAGTCAGAATGGTTAAGATTAATGTCAGGAAACAACAGATGTTGGCGAGGATGCAGAGAAAGGGGAACCCTCTTACACTGCTGGTGGGAATGCAAGCTGGTACAGCCACTCTGGAAAACAGTATGGAGGTTCCTCAAAAAGTTAAAAATAGTGCTACCCTATGACTCAGCAATTGTCCTACTAGGTATTTACCTGAAGGATACAAATATAGTGATCCAAAAGGGTACCCACACCCCAATGTTTACAGCAGCAATGTCCACAATAGCCAAATTATGGAAAGAACACAGATGTCCAAAAACAGATGATGGGTAAAGAAGATATAACATATATATACAACGGAATATTACTCAACCATAAAAAATAAATGAAATCTTACCATTTGCAATGACGTGGATGGAACTAGAGGGTGTTATGCTAAGCAAAATAAGTCAGTCAGAGAAAGACAATTATTATATGATTTCACTCATATGTGGAATTTAAGAAACAAAACAGGATCATAGGGGAAGGGAGGGAAAAATAAAGTAGTATGAAATCAGAGAAGGAGAAAAACCATAAGAGAGTCTTAACTATAGGAAACAAACTGAGGGTCGCTGGGGGAGAGGTGGATGAAGGGATGAGGTAACTGGGTGATGAACATTAAGGAGGACAGTTGATGTAATAAGCACTGGGTATTATACGCCACTGATGAATCACAAACTGCTACCTCTGAAACTAATAATGCACTATATGTTAAATAATTGAATTTAAATGGAAGCTAAAAATAAATTAATTAAACAAATAAAGGGTCTAACAATATGACTATATTAGTAGCAAATAACAATGGGTAATTCTTTTGCTCCATTCAATATCTAGGTTATTGAAAAGTTGTCATGACTGCTATCCAACATTATGTACAGGATTCTGATAAGAATGTAAGAACTTAGTCAGACTAAAATTTAATCAAGGCATTGCTGAGTTCCAATTGTTTGAATTTGCTAATAGTATAGTTAGTCCCAATGTGAATCATTGATGCACATTACCTGAGGGTAGTGGCAGGAAGCAATGTTAAACATTTTATGCATTTCACATAATATATATTTTCTGTTCTAAGTAGATGTCTGAAAGTATAATGTCCTCTAAGATGACTTAAGTTACATACAGATTCATATTATATTATTTCTGTAAACTGGTTTTAATGAAAAAAATAAAGCACACAGGAAAGGATTAGAATTAGACCAGGAAGGTGTTCCTTATGGACTAGGGGAGCCTTTGCTGGTGAGCATCTAATTAAGTACCTTGTTCAAATTATGACAGTCCTATTTGTCTCTTCAAGCTTTTAGGAGACATTCTATTTTCCTATATTGATACAAAGGATTATCTTTCTCACAAGTTCCTTCCTATCCAATTCCACTCCAGTAATCTCATTCCATCTGAATTATCCTTTCTTGATAATTCAAGATTGGCCCTCATTCAGGGAAATGCATGTAGGAGATAGACAATAAATACTGTTGGTACAAAATTAAAGCAAGTTTCTTCTCGTAATCATGGCTTAACCATTCAGAGAAATCACTGATGATCTCCATTCCTTCTATTACTAGAAAAATACTGATGCCTAAAACAAGCCCAACCTGACACTAATGAACTACTCTCCAGTTTGCCTTCACTTCTGCTCCTACCCATTGAAGTGTCTATTTACCAGAGCCATATTTGTTCACATATCTGTTTATTCCAATTACACTAATTATTGTAATTATGCAATAAAATTAAATTTTATAAACTGAGTAAATATCAATGTGAAAAGAAAGAAAGGTATTCCTGCGAAAAAGAGCTGTTCCTTTCAGAAAGATTTGCTAAAGATGACATACACATAACATTGTGCTACAGGCATGAACGATGGGGTAACTCTAAACTTAGGGGAAAGTTAACATTAAAACCTTAACAGATTAAGTTCTCAGATAGTTTTACAATTATCTTGAAATCCATACACCTACTGAAAGAAATTCAACCTGGTGCTTATAGGTGAGGCAATTGAAGTGTAGTGAATGGAAGAAATAATATGCGAAATCCCAATTTGCAGACCATTTCAGGAAAAAAAAAAAAGCCTTGGCCATCTCAAAAGATTAAGCTTTTCATTTCACATAACAATTTTAGATACATATAAAATTATTTTTTATGATTCTCCACTGTGATCAACATTCTCATTTGTCCCAATCACTACTGGATTGTATCAAATCAAGCAAGATGGATTTCACTATACTATCTTAGGAAAACACCCAGTATAAGTACCGAGTAATATAAAATGCATGTTTAGATTATTTTATTTAACCTCAAAACCTACAGTTGTAATTTCCCTTCACATTGAGTTTGTCACCACACTAAGATCTCCCTGGAACTCCAGCATATAGCATTACTAAAAAAGCAACACCATGCACCAAAGAAATCTTTTCATTCATATCACCTGAGGCCTACAGAAAGAAAATAATAGATCCCTAGCCCATCTTCTGTGCACAAAGCCAGAAAGTCTCCTTCCTAGTGAAAGGTTAATAAAATTTGCCCTAAACAGATAATTGAATCTCTAGAAGCAAATAAAGAAAAAACACTAAAACCAGAACTGCATGGACAAGGAACAAAGAAAGGTCTTGCAAATTGAAAGAAAAATTTAGTAAACAAGTCAATATTTCCTGGAAGAAGAAGGAAGCTAATCTTCCAAAAGGTATCTTACTCATTTTTTATTTATTTCTCTCATTTCGCAGTGAAGACTGAATTTGGCTGAAAGGACAAGTTCTCAGCTTCCTCATTTTGATTTAACTTGTTTTTCTGGATTCCACCCTTGGGCTCTCCTTGGGGCCCAGCGATCTGGCCCAGTCAGACCATTTTGAAACAAACACTCATGTTTAGAATTCACTGTTGACACAACAACCTGAGTTATGTGGTGATTTCTAGAAGGATAAATAGATCCACCACTTTCCAGATTTCAGAGAAGCCACCTAACTCGAAGCAGGCTGCCATGACCAGCCAGTCTCAGGGGATCCACCAGCTCCTCCAGGCAGAAAAAAGGGCCAAGGACAAGCTAGAGGAAGCCAAGAAGAGTAAGTCTCCATTCTGTCTGACCTATGAGGGATTTGTCACAAAATGGATCAGGGGGGTGCAGTGAAATGAGCTTGGACCTTTAGGGGCAGGCAGACTCTGGTTCAAACTGGCTCCACCATACTCTCTCAGAAAACTTTGGCCAATTCATTGAAACTACCCAGTCATATATCCCTATGACCATAGTGGGGATGAAATCCTCTAACTCAGAGCCTTTGGAGAGGTCATGTGCTAAATGAAATGATGATGGACATTGAAGTTACAGGGAGACATGACCTTAAGCCTTGTCTCTGCAACTTCCTTAACGTTGCCACTCCTCAGTTTCTCAATATTGTGAAATGATTAAGAGATAGACAACTTCCAGAATGAATCTACTTACTACTGAGAGAACTTGAGCAAATTACTTACCCTCCATACACATCAGTTTCTGTTTCTGTAAAATTGTGATAATTAACAGTCAATAGCTCATTCTCATCCCTCTTTTAATGGCTTTTAATTTCTAATATTTTATTCTCATTTTCTAACTTTTTTATTTAGTCATGTATCTATATATTAGCACAGAATGTTCTCAATAAATGTCAACCCCCTTCCCACTCCCTTTGATATTCACCACAACTATATGAATGAGATGTTACTATTATTTCCACTTTATGTACATAGAAACTGAAGTTCATTATTTGCCAAAGGTCATATTTTAAAAATAGAAAACACCATGCAGGCACCACATTTAATTCTTACCTTATTTACTCCCCACACCAACTCTTACTGCAAAGATGAAAGGTGATGCTTATGTAAATTATGCAGCTTGCCCAAGGTCACACAGAGGGTAAAGGGTATAAACAAGATTTGGAAGGAGTCTGATCCCCAAGCAAAGATCTTACTTTGTACTATACAAAATTTACATAATTTTTATTATGAATAAACTAACATATTGTAGATCAACAACTCAAATTCAGGTTCCCTGGGCCAAGACCTATATTTTCTCCACTATCTCATTTCATATCACATCATTACTTAATCTATAATAATTTGTGTTATTTACCTTCTTCCTAATTATATGTCTTGCATCTGCAATTCGATTCAAAGTTCAACAAGATAGGGACCATGTTTTAAAAATGTTGCTTATATGACTCTGTGGTTGAATATAGTGATGGAAATAGAGTAGGTAGTGACAAAAGTTTGGTGAAATGGATTGAATGAGATGTGGGAACAATACATTTTAATATTAGCAAGAGAGGAAGCCAGGAGTGAGGCAGTACTCAATCCACTGGGTTTTTGACCACAGGTAAATCATTTTTCTTTGCTAAGTTGATTTCCTGAGCAGTCAGCAGTGTAGGCACCAGCAACAGCAAGAGGAAGACTCCATGTGGAAAGAGCTAGAAGAGAAAAGGAAGGAGAAGAAATTAAGGCAAACTCTACCTACTTCTCTATTTCTTTTTCTACCATAAACCATGCAAATGACTGCAAAATGGTATGAATGCAGAGTAATTTGATAGAAAACAAAGCAGTCTTGGACCTGCTGGTTGAAGCAGTGTAGAAAACTTCCTTATCTTTTATTCAAATTTCTTTAACCACATATAAAACTTCCAGAACAGAAGATCAACTTATTTTAAGACATTTTAATTACGTTACCTTTTCTTCCTTATTAAGGAAGAAGCAAAATGGCGATATTGGGCACATTAATCAATACTATTGTATGATCCAGATGATCTTTTACCAACTGTGTCTTTTCTCAAAGCTATTAGAGAAGAAAGGCTTTGCGAATCATGCAAGTTGTTTGGAGGAGAAGACCACTCGAAACTATCTAGGCTGAGATTTATGTTTCTATGTATAAGTCATTTAACATCTCTGAGTTTTCTCTTCTTTTTTTAATAGAAATATAAATTATGTGATGTACATAAATATATATATATATAAGCTATATATATCACATATCTGTATCTATGTATCATAAATACATAATGGATATAGATATAGATATAGATATAGATATACATATAGATATACATATACATATACATATACATATACATATACATATAGATCACATATATATATAAACTTGTTTTCCTTTCCACTAGTGAATGTGCTTTCCTTGGACAATGTTTCTTCAGAAGTCAGGATTGGAAAATATGTATTGTCTTATTTTTATACAAAACGTTCATTTTATTTGCCGGTAACTTAAAGTAATTGTGTACTTTTTCCCTTGGGTCTTCAGTCATAAATATTCAAGCAAATATTCAACCAGTAATAGTAAATACCCAGGCCTTAAAAACATTTCAGAAAATATTTTTCCAAATGTTATTTCCACAACCAACCTCTACCCTCACTTTTACAGAGAATGTCAGTCTGTCCTCCTCGCCTCAGAAAACATAGGCTTTGAGGACAGTTTTCACCAGATAGAAGCCATTTTCTTACATTGCTATCAGCAGGTAGCAGTTTGTGGTTACAACTTCAATTATTGTACCCATCATACTTACTTCTTAAGCATTCTATAGTGAAATAAAATACTACCTTTTTTGCCTGGTATTTTGTAACTTCTCTCATTTCACTAGTTTTGTAATTTATTAATTAATTTAATTTAGTAAGTATTTATTGAGTGCCCTCTCTTTCCAAGCCGCTTTGGTATAGACACTAAGGAGTAGACCTAGACTCTTTCTTTAAAATTTCTAGTGAGATAAATGCATAAAGGAGCACAAAAAGGAGAAAGGAATAATGACATGAGAGGTACAGATAACCGTCATTTTTATAAACCCACATATTTCACCTTTTTTTTCCCATAAAGAGATTCATTTGAAAATCTGACATATGAAGGCAGAACCATTTCAAATGAGAACCAATAAATCACAATAGTGAACACCATCATGGGAAGTCTATGATCACTTTCTCTTTCTTAAATTCATTTATTTGAAAGCATCTCAGAAATTTGCACATAGAGTCTCTGCTAGAGGGGACTCCTGAATATATACCTAAAAGAAAGAAAGAGAAAGAAAGGGAGAGGGAGAGAGGGAAGGACGGGGGTGGGGGGGAGAAACCAGCAATTCACGTTAATCATTTTAGAAAAATAATAAGGTGGTATATTTATATATTATGCTGCAAAAATATTAATATATTCCATTAAAGAGGACTGCCTCAGATCTCAGTGAAGTTGTTACATAATACAATATAGGGTATAAATGTTTTGCCTTAAGGGATATAGATAAGGGTTTATAGACCTCATATATCAGGAATTCTCCTGAAGGCTGTTGGGTCTGTGGAAATGAAATATATAGGTCCCTACTCTCAAGACACCAGCTACAAGGGAACTTTGTGGCTGAGGTGGGGTGGGGGCAGATTCTGAACAGACTCGGAAAGTTGGAATGTGAAGCAACAGAGTAGAAAAACCATTGGCTTTTTCTTGTTTCTGTGTATAAGTCATTTAGCATCTCTGAGTGTTACTCTTCTTTTTTTAAATAGAAATAGGAGATATATATGATATACATAAATATCAGGTTATATATATGGCCATGATGTTTAGAATCAGAAAACTATACCTAAGATAGAGTGCAATCAAAGAAATGATTTTTATTTTTAACTTACATAATATGTATACTTGTATATTATTATAAGTCATAAAAGTAAAGGAATGAAATAAAAGAGCAGGACAAACCAGTTTCATTTCTTTTTACAACTGCCTCCAGTTCTGGGTCAGCTTTTCCTGTAATGAGGGAGACTTGGACTGCTTCTAGTAGATGGCTGGTAAAACTCAGATATCTGCCTCTCTTCACCGATTACAAGTTAAATTATATTTATTAGGTTTTTTAAAAGATTTTATTTATTTGAGGAAGAGAGAGAGAGAGAACAAGCAGGGAGGAAGAGGGCAGAGGAAGAGAGAGAAAGAGAAGCAGGGAGCCCTATGTGGGACTCGATCCCAGGACCCTGGTATCATGACCTGAGCTGAAGGCAGACACTTAACCGACTGAGCCACCCAGGTGCCCCAATTATGTTTATTAGCTAAGACAAATTCTTTTTTTTTTTTTTGCAAAATAGCCTTGTTGTTAAGTTAAATTTAGATGGAATCACAGTAGGTTCGCACTATTTTAAATTACCTTATTTGAAGTTAACGCCTTTTGCCTTAAAACTTGTTCATCAATCAAAACACAAAAGTGAGTGTGTTGGTCCAAGACATGTTACATTTTTACAGAAGAACATCAGACCTGCCCTGCAGCTCCAGGCATGGGGAATTGAATAACTCCCATCAGAATTAGATTAGAAATTCAAGATACCATCATCAATAGGAGGAACAGAGACGTGTATTTCTCTGAAATATATGACATTTTTACTTGTAGTTATGACTTTTTTTATGAGATCAGTATTTATTCCATTTGCACCCATTGCAAGCTTGGAAAACTCTGCAGCTCTTTTGAGATGCTCAAACGCACGTGACTCCACATCACATAAAGAACGAATTATTTCCAAAGGCGAACCATAGCCTTTCTCACAAATAAACACTCTATCTGTCTACTTTGGCAGCTGCCGAAAATAGCATCTGTGTCTAAGTCAAAATTACAACTTGCATGATGGGATGTAGATCAAAAGGTGTGATAAACAATGTAAATATTCAAATCTGAATATGAGAAACACTGAACAAGCAGGTATATTTAAAATGTTCTAAAAGCAATAGACAATCTTAATAAAAGTGAAGGACGTACCCAGAACTTTCTACCAAGATAGAAAACGACCAGTGCTTGCTTCCTGGAGCTGCTATGCCTGGTCGCAAATCCAGCTTTTGCCTCCTACTCGGTGGGTGAATTGGCTAGGTTACCTTCTGACCTCACTGTGACTCAGTTTCCTTAGCTTCAAAATGGAGATAACGGTATCCACCTCATGAAGTTGTCATAATTCACTGAGTTAATGCTTCTAAAGGCCTTAAAACACCACTTGGCACATAGCAGGTGCTCAATAAATGTTAGCTATGAATATTCTTCCACTACTTAATAAAAAGAATTCTGTTGAAAAGTACAGCAAAATAATAGAGTCCCACTGATCTCTTAAGCACAGTTTTCTAGGAGGACCTCATCAAATTATACACAAGTGCAAAATAAATTCTTAAGACAATATTTTGACTATCTACTCTGATAATGTATCAGCTAATACTGAAATGCAGATTCAGTTTTGTGGGTCTATAGGATGCCAGCCAACAATATTTTTTAAATCTGGTAATTGCCTATTTGTTTCCAAATATGTAGATATTCCAAATTATTTAAACAAGCACCTTGATTTGATTTAATAAATTCTTCTCTATGCATATGAATGCTTTGGTTCATGAAGACATGAGTTTTAATAAACTAATAAAATAAAAGTTGTTGTATTAGAATTTCATGGCCCTGTCTCTGTGTGTTTTGTAGGCCTGTAAATTTTTTCTCTTTCTTTACAGGCCACAGACTAATGGGGTATTTGTAAGTATATTGGACTTTCATTTCTTCAAGTGGGTCATATGAAAATAATAGCCACAGAACATTTTCATCTAGTAAGAGCATTTGATTATATCCAATCCAGATCTACACAAACTATGTATGATTTTTTTTTTAAATAAGGAAAATACAAGTACAAAGAATAGCAAAGGAAACACCAAGAAAGCAAAGATATGAAATGAGAGATTAGGTTCAGCAGAGAAACTCTGGAACAATCACAGGCACCAAAAGTCTTTCTGGTGACATTACTTTTTCCAATGCCTGTAGCAGGTGAACAAAATAATAACATTCTTTGAACCATGTTGGTTTTATCATAATATTAATAATCCCCAAAAGCCCAGAAAAGCTGTTGTTTCTCTTCTGCATGCTATAACAGAATCAAAATGATTATTAGTCACAGATAGAAATCTCCAAACATTCCCCAAGTACTCTTTGTTTCCCTACCAAGTCAAGGTAGCCTCTGTCCTGTTTATGCATATTTTTTTGTCAGGTGGCTCATTCATTTGGATACCTACTCTTCCTACTACACTCAGGTATCTGGCTTGGCTTCCAGTGCTCAGTTGACATTGTTGTCTGTTTCTCACCGAGCCTCTATATTGGTTTCCAAGGCTTCTGTAACAATGACCACATACAGGATAGCTTAAAACAATAGGAGTGTATTATCTCAGAGTTGTGGAGGTCAGAAGTCCACACACAAGGTGAGGGCAGGGTTGGTCCCGTGTGGAGGCACTAAGGGGGCAGCTGTCTCACGCTGCCGTCCTAGCTTCTGGTGACTGCCAGCAGGTCTTGGCCTTCCTTGGTTTGCAGCTGCATCATTCTAATCTTTGCCTCTGTAATTACGGACCTTCTTCCTTATGTGTCTTCTCTGTGCCTCTATGTCTCTATGTTCAAATCTCGCTCTCCTATAAGGACACCAGCCATCAGCTATAAGCCCCATCTTAAATCAGTGTGACCTCACCTTAACTTGATTACATCTGCAAACACTTTATTTCCAAATAAGGTCATATTCACAGGTCCCAGGGGTAAGGATTTAAACATATCCTTTTGAAGGACACAGTTCAACTCACAACATGTCTTAATTGTCAAATCCACTTGACTATCTTGATCCCATATCTTCTTAGTTCCCCCTTGTAAGTGAAAACTTCTCACAGAAGTTGCCTGTATTCCCTGTGTTTACATTTTTTATTCCATTTTCTCCTGAACCCACTTTTTTTCATTAAAATTTTTTTTGTTCGCGTGTAGTTAACATACAATGTTACATTAGTTTCAGGTGTACGATATAGTGATTCAACTTCTCTGTACGTTATGCTGTGCCCACCACAAGTATAGCTGCTATCTGTCACCACACAGTGCTATTACAATATCATTGACTAGATTCTTTATGCTGTGCCTTTTATTCTTGTGACATATTCATTCCATCACTGGAAGCCTGGATCTCCCAATCCTCTTCACCCATTTTGCTTATCTACCCCCAACCCCACTTTGGAAACCATCATTTTGTTCTCTGTACTTGTAGGTCTAATTCTGTTTTTTGTCATTTATTCATTTGTATGTTTTCTTAGATTCCAAATATGAGTGAAATCAAATGGTATTTGTCTTTCTCAATCTGACTGATTTCACTTAGCATAATACCTCTTTAATCAGACTTTTTGTCCCTACAACCCCACCAAAGCTCCCTTTGCCAAGACCACAAACATTGCTAACCCTTTTATTAATTAAATATCTCAGTCACAACTGAATCCCTCTTTTATCTTTGAAGTTCTTCCTTCCTTTGACTTTGGGACACCACTTTCATGGTTGGCTTTCTGTCATCTTTCCAGTCTCTAAAGTTGGGCTCCCAGTTGGGATCTGTTTTCTTCTATGTCTGGAGATACTTCATATGTGATCCCATCTAATCCCATGGGCACCAGCTGCACGAACGATGATTCCTAACCTGATATTTCCAGCCCTCACCGTTTTCTCAATCTCCAAATTCATGTAAACATCAGCCTTCTCACCATTGCCACTAGATGTTTAATAAGCATCTCAGTTAAACTGTATTCTTAACTCTACTCCCAAAATAAAATGTTGGAGGCACCATTGCTTATCGCTGTCTATCATGCTTATCCTTCAACTCTGCCTTCAAAGTATATATAACTTCTTACCAACTCCTCTGCTACTTTACTATTTCCAGCAATCATTAACATTTATCTGAGCTATTGCAGATTTCAAACTGGTCTTCCTATTTTTCCCTTGCACCTACAATCTATTCTCACCACACCAGTCAAAGAAATCCTTTTAAATTATAGTGTTATGCCACACCTTCACTAAAAACCCTTCATGACTTTAGCATCTCAAGAAACAAAAGCTGTATCATGGCCCAGGAGGTCTATGTGACCCGGTCCCAACGCTACCTCTCTGATATCATTTCCTAACATTCAATCATCTCGTTTGCTTTGTTCCAGCCATGACAGCATTTTTGCTGTTTCTTGAGCATGTCATATACCCAGGGTATTTGCATTAGCTGTTGCCTCTACTTGGAATGCTCTTCCCCTTTAGATATTTGCATGGTTAATTGTCTTAATCCTTCAGGTCTGTGCTCATATACCACTTCATCCAAAAGACACTACTTACCTAAATTAACACCCACCGTCTCTCTATCCCTTAGGCTCCTTCTTTCTTCTTCTTGGTACTTATTATCTCTATCATATCATACACTACCTGTTTTCTATCTCCCCTTAATGTGTTCAGAATACAAGTTCCATGAGAATCGAAAGTTTGTCTGTTTATGGTTTTCACTGCTGTATTTATAGATCTAGAAACAGCATGTGGCACGTAGAGGATATTCGATAACATTGGTTGTTTAAATGTCTCTTTTTTCCATTCTCTGTAGCATTTGACACTGTTGGCCACATCCTTCTTGAATGTTCTTTGGTTTCCCCTACTTCTCTGACCACTAACTCTCAGGCTTCTCCTGAGGGTCCTCTTCCTTTTCTCATCTCTTGAAAGTTGACATCCTCCCAAACTGAGACCTTAGCTCTCTTTTCTCTTCAGTCTATACACACTCCCTTGGTTTCAGTCCAAACCCCATTGCTATGAAAAGCACCTACACAAACCCAGATGACAGACATGCAGATCTTTGTCTCCATTTCAAAACTTGCTTCTGGATCCAAACTTGTCTGTCCAGATGCCTTCAATACTTCCACTTGGACGTCCTCAGGGAAGCCTACAGAGGCTTTTCTAGTGACAGCCTGAGAACTGTTCCTCAAATGCATATTGTATTCATTGTCTTTGTTCCTAAAAAAAGGTCCCCAGAAATTGGGCTTATTTTCCCAATAATGATAAAAAAATAATCAAATAGCTGTTCTTTGTCAAGCATTTTATTTATATTTTTTCCTAACACATATAATGATTCATTACAGTAGATTATTAAATCTGTTTTATAGATGAGAAAACTCAGGCTCAGACACACTAACTTGTTCAAGGTTACAAGGCTTCTAATATCTCATTTTAGTTGTGCTTAGTGTATAATTTCAATTCTCTTCTGCAATGATAAGTGAAATCCCATCTTCCTCATCACAAAAAGATTCCAGAACCAATTTAACAATCCAGTCAACAGAATAGGGTTCTCTGTGTCTCAAGGGCTTATTTGTATTTGGGTCAATTCACTTGGTGTCTCCTAACCACAAAGCCAAGAAGAGTTCATCCTTGACCATTGACCACCCTCCCCACTTCCACATAGAGTTTAGTTTTAACCTGCCCAAATTGATCTTTTCATTCTTTTCCCACAAATCCTCTGGAAATCAAACATCTTTCCCTCTTTTTCCTTCACACAAAATTTCCTGTAAAATATCTCCATAAGGGCATGCTGAATGTAAGACATGCTTGTATGACAAGCCGCATGTCTAAAAATGAATGGGTTATTAAGGTGCAGCTGTTTGCAAAGAATGTCTAAAAGTATCTTAGAAAGGGTCACCGTACTTTATTCTAATCTCCAAAATGGACTATTTGTCCCCATTGCTGTCCTGCCTAAAAAGTCCATTTAGCTCAATCATTCCCTCCTCAGAAGTTCTTCCCTGGCCTCCTGTGGCAGCCTCCTCTGACCCGCACTCTACATTTCTGAGTTCAGTTGTTTATATTTTTGACTTACCTTAATAACATAAGACATAACATGTTTATTGGGATGAATGGCAAGCAAAGATTGTCTAG
The DNA here is from genome assembly GCF_024610735.1 of Ursus americanus. Classification (NCBI taxonomy): domain Eukaryota; kingdom Metazoa; phylum Chordata; class Mammalia; order Carnivora; family Ursidae; genus Ursus; species Ursus americanus. Next base: position 71,555,998 of record NC_142128.1, read on the forward strand.
AATTTAAATAATGCTAATTTCCATAAATTTGTGGTTTTTAACTGCCATGGAAGAAACAGAACCAAAATATACGTTCCATTGTTTTCATAATTGATTACATGTATTCTTCACAATTTTATGTGTTTTATATTTTCCTCTTGGAAGCCGGGCATCATGTACACATTTCCAAATTACACTGTATTTATGCCAGCAGGAGGCAAGGACCATATCATATGCATTTCTCTACCCTCTGTTTGTAGCCCTATGCAGAATGTATAGTAGGTGTTCAATAAACATTGAATGAATAATGGATGGACAAATCAAAACCATCCTTTCCTGCACTGCTCTGAAGCTCCTGCTTTAGTAGTAGTTAAAATCACGATGCGTAAGATAACCACATTTTCTAAACCAAACATTAGAACATTTGGCCTCAGAAGCATAGGAATTTGGGGACCAAACATTTGCTGTCATATTTAAAATCTGGGCTGTCCCATATGGTCGCCCCTATGTTTGATACAGAAAGTATTGAGAAATAAGAATATAAACCTAAACGCTGCTTGGGTCACAGCAGCCATGTTTTTAAGGCTTAAGAAGAAAGAGGTATAATACTAAAATTTGGAAATCTTCATAGAGACAGAGAAGCAAGCTAGAGGTTAATATGAGTTGATTGGATGCATGCACTTTGCTTCACCTCGAGTGAAACAGTGGGCTTTAGGCTCTGGTTTCTTCCACTGGATTAAATCAGGTGTAGCATATGCAGACTTTCACACAGCGGCAGCTGCTGAGTCTGTCCAGAAAATGGTTGTGCCAGCAGCGATTTCCCTGTGGCTCTTCTCTTTAATTGAATGAGAACCAGCAGGTGACTGGTGCCATGACGGGGGAATCACAGACACTTGGAGCCAGTCACTGTGTGATGGAGCTAATATACAACCTTTTAAGTAGAGCACTGGATTCTGCTCAGGGATAGAGCACACAGAGGTTTTCCTATAATTATTATTATTATTTTCATATGAGAATTGTGACTTTAAAACCAGTATTTTTACATATTATGTAATTAACATGGAGAGTAGTGATATTTCATGTAATTTATTTTATAAAGTGATTATCTTACAACCCATTATTACTAAGAAAATGTTAATACACTTTAAATATATTAATGTCTTAATGTGAATGACAAGCAGTGATAAGAAAGAGAGCTGGGGATCAAGGAGGAGTTTCCCCTCCTAACATATTGTGTATCTGCTCTGCGAATAGTATGCGTTTGGTTGCCACAAAATGGTTAGAAATGTGGAGAATGAAAGCATCTGTATATACAAAATGGTAATGAGCATTCATTAAGCAGGAAAGAGGTAAGCATTGTTAATGTTCCATTAAGCCTCAAGCATCAGAAGAGCACTATTTTTCACCACATCTTGGATTTATAGGAAGTAAAGACAAAGCTAACTATCTGGTCTGAATGAGGCTTACTTGGTCCTCTTCAAGGACAATAGGCATTAAAAGAGACACGTGTCTATTTATAACTCAGTGGATCTATCTTTATAGAATAAAAGGAACATATATATATAGCCACTAGAAAAGCAACTCATGCCTAGCAGGGAGAGAAATTTAGAAACCATTTACACTCGAATGTTACAAAGATACACAAAAATAAAGGCATATAAAAACATGTACATGGATGACAGAAGTTTATGTTAAGATTTTACTTTAGCTGCTTAGTGAGAATTCACTTATTTATTTCAAAGTCTACACACTATAGCAAACAGTTAACAAAAATTATAAACAAAAGCTTGAGACACTATCAGAGAATGTCAAATAAGCAAAAGAATGAAGGTATTTAACTGAAATTAAAGGACAATAGATTCAGATAAAAAAATTATAATACAGTTCAGAGTTTCTTTCAAGTTTTAATGATCAGAAAGCATTAGGACCTAACCCCCTGAAGGTGGGGGGGGGGCAGAGCAGCAATTAATATTAGTCTATAAGCCCCCAAATTTACTCTGGTTGTCAAAAAAAGTCATGTGCTTGGTTAATGACCCCCTCAGCATTGTATTTGTCTGAAACTTTCATCTACATCGCTGTCTGCCGGCTTAAGGCTTACACCTTTGCTCTTAAGAAAAGAAAAGAGAGCTATTTAACTAAATCTCCTGACCATTAAAAACAATTGGTTTTACGGCCACTTTCAAGTCCCCCTCAGAGAAAGCTACTACAAAAAAATACCTACTTTGATGTGCTGTGGGGCTTAATCAGACATTCTAGAGTCAACAAATGCTAAGAAAAAAAATTCCAATAAAATGCTTTAGAAAATTGTGAGTCAGTTTTGATAGAGTCTGAGTTGCCTGTTTGTAGTGCCTTTGGAGATCTGCCAGTGTTAAATGGGACCCAGTTGGTGCGGACTGAAGGATTCCTGGCGGCAAATCAGGACAGAAATTCTGACCAAATAATGTCTTTTCGAATAAGTGACAGCTAAAATCTGTTCTCTGGCTGTTACTGCTGTGAGTAAACGGGCAGATATTTTATTTAAACATGTAAGTGTGAAAGAAAGTTGTCATTCCCATGTTCTGAAAAATCCAATTGAAAAAATAAGGTATTTTTCAATATTGTTTTTAAATGAAGTTTGCCGTTTTAGGAAAATTTATCAAGAAAATAATGTAGACCTCACCTATTTTTTTTTTTTAGAAATCAAATTTGAAGTTCCATGTGTATTTTTTTTTAAAAAATCATTCCTTCTATGCCACTGTTAATATTCAGGAAAAGAGAAGCGATTGAAGCAAGCTAAAGAAGAAGCAATGGCAGAAATTGACCAGTACAGAATGCAGAGAGATAAGGAGTTTAGACTGAAACAATCTAAGGTAAGCAAGAAAGTAAGCACAACTTCTTTTAATGCAGCATAGATTACAATATATTAATATTCAAAAGGTATAGTGCAGAATATCAAGGGAGAAAAATACACTGAATTGACCAGATGCAGTTCAACTAAGCCTGAACATCAAACTAAATCTTACGCATTCTGGAATTACTGACTTCACATTTTCACTTTCAAGGCTTTTTGATTTGCTTTAGAAAGTGTCAATCAATAGCTAATATCTAATATACGGTACCCATTACAAATCATATTTTCAAATATTCAAATTGAAGGGCCTGGTTGAAGCATTATTCCTACCACAGATTACTAACACATTTTATTTAGAAAAACACTTCAGAAAACATATTTTTTTGTCTATCAACGTTCATGACTACAATCAATAAAAATGTTACACACCATTACAGAATGAGTTTGTTAAGCCAAATCTTCTTTGGTGAAATCAAGATTTACAAATGACCAAGGAAGATATTGTTGCATATTACTGAAAAGTCTTCTGGTATTTTTTTTATTATTTTTTTTCAACTGTCTGGCTTCACTCAACAAATCTTTCATGAAAATATTTTTAAAAGGGTTTTTCCTCCACTAGCATTTTAAAAATATCTAGAGTTTACAGTAAAAAAAAAAAAAAAGTATATGAAATTTTCAGAACCAACATCCTCCCTTCTGTGTTGCAACATGGACTAAAAAAATTATCAAAATCCATATGTTACAAACTAAAGTTTATATGATATGTTGGTTTTTTGGTTTTTTTCCCACTCAGTAGAAACATACATAAAGGCTGACACTGAGAGATGAACTACAAGCACTTTGGAAATCCCCTTATTCGGAACTTCTATTTTAGTGGGAGAGGATATGGGGCTTGTGGAGGAACCGGTAAATTGAATCCCATGTAGGAAAACTTTTCCAGTGGGCTCTTTCTTTTTTCTTAATTTTCTTTTCTTTTCTTTTCTTTTTTTGAGATTTATTTATTTATTTGACAGAGAGAGAGAGCGTGAGCAAGGGGAGGGGCACAGGGAGAAGGAGAAGCAGACTCCCCGCTGAGCAGGGAGCCCATGTGGGGCTCGATCCCAGGACCCTGGGATCATGACCTGAGCTGAAGGCCGATGCTTAACAGACTGAGCCACTCAGGCACCCCCAATGGGCTCTTTCTTAACATAAAAAGTCCTTCTTTGAATAAAGTGGACCATTCAGCTAAAATAAATTCTTCTTAACAATATTTTTAAAAGGCATCATAAAATCCGAAGTCTATACATGTGTATACAGCCCTCCAGGACTGGCCCTTGGCTAGCTCTCTAACCTGTCAGTTCTGAAAATGTCATGCACTTCCTTTTTACTGTGAACCGCAGATATTTTTTAAATGCTAGTGTAGGGAAAAGCATTTCTTTATATTCTGATGAAAAATTTATTGAAAGAAGCCAGCCAACTGGAAAGGAAACCGTAAGGAAATAGGAGAACACTTTTCAGCAATGTGCAACCACATCTGCTGTGCTCATTTGCAGCCTTTGTCTCTACTTGTTCCATTCCAGCCGTATCTGCCACCCATTCTTCCTCACACTGAACACACCACTGCCCGCCACACCTTTGCACAGGCTATATTTGCTCCCTGCAATCATCTTCTTTTGGACATTTTCATCCTTCTTTGACCTCTGTTCATTTATTAACACTTCTTTCTGATCACCTTATTTAAAATTGTGTCTTTCATTTAAAAAAGAAAGCAATTCCTGGGACACCTGGGTGGCTCAGTCAGTTAAGCATCTGTCTTTGGCTCAGGTCATGATCCCAGGGTCCTGGGATCGAGTCCTACGTCGAGCTCCCTGCTCAGTGGGGAGCCTGCTTCTCCCTCTGCCTGCTGCTCTCCCTGCTTGTTCTCTCTCTCTCTCTCTCTGACAAATAAATAAATAAAATCTTTTTTTAAAAAAAGTAATTCCCCATTATAGCCATGTCATGTATCACTACTAGATACATTATATATTGACATTTTTTACTTACTGTCTATCTTTCCTTCTGAACTATAACACCAAAACGGCAGGTTCTGTGTTTTGTTCTCTGTTACTTTCCCCAGCGATGGAATAATGTCTGTTCCATAGTAAGCACTCAATAAATATTCACTGAAAGAAGGGGTAACTAACATTTCTTCTGGGCCTCTGTCTTTCCTGTTGAGTCCTGTCGTGACCCATGACATATTAGGACCTGAGAAAGTAGTCATCCTTAAGACCAACCAGCATTTATTATTATTGCAGAATATTTCTGATGTACTTATTTCTATTTTAAGTAATAACAAGACTGACTGTAATTTTAGAAAGTAGTTGGGTTAAATCTCTTGAAATATTATTTCTCCAGAAGGATCTCATAAGATATAAATCTGGTTCAGGATATTTGTTCTCTGCTTTGGAAAATAATTAAAACTCCTCACTGCTCTCATAATTAGAGCTCTAAGCCAATTTTCCAGCTAGTTGATCAAAAGCTCACATAGAAAGGTCAACATGTTTAGGCCTCCACTACTTCAAGCATATTGTAAAACCATTAGCACAAGATATTCTTTCCTTGGCATGACCTCCATATGTCAGACATATTGCTATTCCAGTTAAATCTCATCATCATTAACCCAGGGCGAGTAGGAGGTCTGGGAGGAGACCCAAGAAGCCAGTTTTCTGCCTGCTGTGGGTGAGACACCTTGATGTTACTTTTTTTAGTTGTGTCTTAGCTCTTGTTAATGTATGTGTTGTTTCAATTCCCCTGAGGTATCAACAGAAGCAGGTATCCCAATGTGAGTTGTTTATCAACAAATATTGTTTTATTAAAGATTTATTTATCCCTTGCTTGTCATTGCTACTGGATATAATTTCTTCTACGAAAGAAGACATTACATTGCCAGAAGGAAATCTGAACAATAGTGGAAACATGAAATCTATTGTTAATGCAAGTAGAAGTTAGATGGGCCGTGAATCCAAACAGAAGACATGAAAATGGCTGCCTGGGGCATATTGAAGACTTTTGTATCTTTAGTCTTTCTTCCTGAATTCATATCATGAAAACATTTTGTTTCCTTGAAACAACCATAGATTAAGAATGCAAAACTGTGTTGTGCTTAGATAGTGGGACCTGAAACTGAAGCTCTGCTTTCTCTGTTTTTTAAAAAAAAAAGTTTTATTTTATTTGAGAGAGAGAGAATGTGGGGGGGGGACAGGGGAGAGGGAGAGAAAGAGAATCTCCATGTAGATTTCCCGCTGAGCAGAGTCCAATGCAGACGCAGACGCTCAAACCCACAACTCAGGAGATCATGACCTGAGCCGAAACCAAGAGTCAGATGCTTAACCAACTGAGCCACCCAGGTGCCTCCCTCTGCCTTCTCTTAAACAGAAACATTTGAACAATTTATAAAGAAACGTATTGAATGTTGAATGATTTCACCAATGCCATCAGTCATTTAGCTGTAAATCTATATGCATCATTCTCAACATTGAAGTTTTGAAAATTAACAGGGAGAAGTCCTTAAAGGGCACCCTTTGATGAAATGTGTACTACCTCATGTCACACGATTATCAACTTCTAATTTATATAATGTCCCTAGCATTCGGATAGCTGGCTTCTGCCAACAAGAGCAACAGAATGCAGGTGATCCGTTCTCTGTAATTCCTGGAGTTCTGATCATTCTATTCACTTCAGCAAATATGCACCGAGCATCTACTATGCTTTAGGCAGTGTTTGAGACACTTAGAATACATCAATGGACAAGGCGATTGATCCTTTGTGGAGCTTATGTTCATTCCTTTACTCTCCTGTATGGCTTAAATCAACACTGTCTGCATATATAAAGGTACGGAATTCTTCCTGAAGAAGACCACTTAAGATAGTATATGGTACCAGAGGAGAGGTGGGTGGCTGAAGGGAGTTTAGAGTACACTTACCTTAATGAGCACTGAGTAATATATAGAATTGTTGAATCACTGTATTATGCACCTGAAACTAATATAACACTGTACATTAACTATACTGGAATTAAAATATAAAATAAAGCAAAAAAAAGTATAAAAATATTAAAACAGTATATGGTTGGTCACTGGTATAGTAATGTTTGGGAAACACTGTAGAAATTCAAATTACTGTACATCAAATATACTCAAAAATAATATATTTATTCAGGATGAGACATGGACTATGGGCTACTTTTAAGGTTATTCCAATGTTTCTGAAAGTGTAAAATGGATTAAAAAATTAAAAAACACAAGCAATGCAATCAGTGAAAACTTACAACAATCGCTAACATTTACTGATTATTTGCTCAGTGCTAAGTTCCTTGCTACATACCATCTCTACTATAATCCTTTCAGAAAATCATCATATTGTCTTAGAAAAGCACATGAATACTAATAGTGGTAACTGCCATCTGTGCATTAGACCTGCACTGTCAAAAATGGTGGCTACTTCACATATAGCTAAGGAACACTCAAAGTGTAACTAGTCCATGGGCCGGGGTGGGCCGGGGTGGGGTGGGGTGGGGGAGGGGAGTATTGTAACTGGGTTATGGGCATTAAGAAGGGCACATGATGTAATGAGCAGTGGGTGTTATATACAACTGATGAATCACTGAACTCTACCTCTGAAATTAATAACACACTATATGTTAATTAATTGAATTTAAATAAAATTAAATTAAATTTAAAAAAAGAAATGTAGCTAGTCCCCATTAAGATGTTCTATAAGTATAGAATATATACCAGATTACAAGAACTTAGTATGAAAGACAACGTAATAATTTTTATATTGATTGTACATCAAAATAATATTAAGAATACATTAGGTCAAATAAAATATATTATTAAAATCAATTTTGCCTATTTTTACCTTTTTAATGTGACACTATAAAATTTAAAATTACTTCTATGGCTTGTTGGGGCACCTGGGCGGCTCAGTCGGTTAAGTGACTGATTGATTTTGGCTCAGGTCATGAGCTAGAGCCCTGCGGTGGGCTCCGCGCCCAGCAGAGAGTCTGCTTGAGCTTCTCTCTCTTCCTCTGTTCCTCCCCCTACTTGCGCGCTTTCTCTCTCAAATAAATAAATAAAATCTTATTAAAAAATTACTTATATGGCTTGCTTTGTGGGTCATGTTACGTTTCTACTGGACAATGCTGAAATAAAGAGCCTAAGGTTGAAATGAACTTTTCCAAAGTCCTACAGGATAGTTGCATCAATCTAATCTAATAATAGCTATTTTTAACACTGCTCCAAAGAAAAACAGATGATAATTTTATAATAGTTTGTTTTATAAATTTTCCAACATAAAGACATTGGATTTAAGACTTTTTTTTTTTTTTTTTTGGTAGAATCTCACTTAAGATAGTGGATTTAGAGGGAAAAAAAGATTTTGGTAAAATTATTTTGGTAAGTAGTTCTCTTCCATTTTTAAACTTCCTCCTAGAAAGGGAAATTCAGTCCATATGTCTCTGCTCCTTGTATTCTCACTTATCAGAATGTTATTTTATAAAAGTTATTTGATGTCTTAGAAGCTAGATTTCCTTAAGTGATTTTCTTTGAACTGGGAAGCCCTTATGGCATGGAGTATAAACAGAAAAGAACTTGAAACTGATTACCTCAATCACATCTGAGTTCAAGTTTAGGACCCAGAAAGATAATTCAGATTCTAGAATTTAGAATAGTCTAAGGACCCTGAAGTAGAAGTCAATCATGAGTGGAGTCTCTAGGATTGAACTTCTGTGCGTAAACACTCACAGAAGAGAAAAACAAACAAAAACCAGCTGTGTCGCCTTAACAATACTGTTTAAGAAGGGCTGAGTTTACAGAGGAGATAAATTAGGAGCTGACTGCTTAGCAAAGGATAACTTTGCAAAGGGTTTCACTGCAGAATCCCTTTAAATTGGCAACTCCCCTGGTGAAATTATATTTTGGTCAAATCTCTTCGAGATAATGGGGAATACTGGGAAACCCTGCCAATGAGAGAGCAACCAGAAAGATATGTTAAACTGCATCTAAAAATATGATGTAACCAAATGGACAAATATATCTTAAGTTGAAAGAAATTCAATTTATATCAAAATTTTCAAAATTATATCTATTACCCAAAAAGAGATACCTGTGCATGTCAAAGTATTTTACTGGGCATGTTCTGTTGTGGCTTATCTTCCTGAAAAACAATGATTAGTTCAGATAATTATATTTTAAAAATTGACAAAGCTGTTATTTGTTCTTTAAAAACCAGCAAAATGGGTTTAATGACGTCTTTCAACTTTATTTTCCAGACTTTTAATTCAGAAAAGTAAGCCATAGGGAAGATACAGGGACTGAATTGAAACTATTACAAATACATGAAAAATGTGGTACATGAAAAAACTTCTGAGTATGGAATAATGATTGTGAACGTGCCTTCAATTTGTACTGTGTGGAGCCCAGCCTCAAAGTAGGAGTAACGGAGCATGGCTACCTGTCATTCTTTAGGAACGTTTATCCATCCCACTTATGGTATTGGTGATTGCATCCATTCTCTGAGAAAGTTCTGGAAAAATAATACATAATGTGTACACCATAGAACAATCATTAATAAATAGGCCCAAACGAGTTTAACTAGTAAAACAATTAGACTTGAATATGATACAGAGTGTGGTGAATTCTGTCTGTTTTATTTTGTTAGGTAATGGGCTCTCAAAGTAATCTCTCAGAAGAAATAGAGGAGCAAACACAAGGGAAGATAAAAGAACTGAATGGAAGCTACAACGAGTACGTGGAAAGTGTGTTGAAACAGCTTTTGAACATTGTTTGTGATGTGAAGCCAGAAATCCATGTAAACTACAGAGCCACCAACTAAATGTGCGCCCTACTGTTCAATAGATGGTATATACGTGCCACCTCGTTGCTTATGGCTTCATGTTTCTACTAAGAAACTTGAAATGTAAATCTTAAATTTACTAGACATCTACAGATTTCAATGTGACATAATTCACACAAGAGCACTGAATTTAAAAGCAAACAAACAAAAAGTTGTTATATCTTTCTTGGTAACAGGCATGACTTGTCATTTAACGTGGAAATAAACCAAGCATGCAGAGTAACATATTCTTTGACACTTGGCAGAAAAACATGAACCTGGCCACTTTTTAGTGAGTATGTGGTTTAAAAAACAAAGTTTCTTTTTAGCAATTTACAAAGTTTTTTCTTTGTTTTAGTTGTTAAAAGATCATTTTTAAAGGAAGATTTATATCGCATACAGGTATAAAATGAACAGATGTCAAAGATTTTATTTAAGTCATTAATCAAAGAAGAAACCAGTAAGATGCTACCCCTAGTTTAAAGAATAGTAAGAACATCACAGAGAGAGAAATGATAGATGATAGATAGATAGATGATAGATAGATAGATAGATAGATAGATAGATAGATAGATAGAGATGATAGAGAAAGAGAAATGGATTGGTTATGTGACCATCCTTTCTGCCTACCTTCAACTAACCAGATATTCTTCTCTTCAACTATTATTTTTTAAAAGAAAAAAGTGAATGGTAATTAAATAAGCTGCTCACATAGAGGTTTAGGTTTAAAAACAAACAAACAAAAAAACCAAAAAAGGTCCCAGGGGATGTTATGTGTTGTGTGTTATGAACTAAGTGTTTGTGTCCCCCGCAAAATGTATATATTGAACTCTAATCCCCAGGGTCATGGTATTTGGAGGTGGGCCTTTTCATAGGTAATTAAGTCATGGGGGTGGAGCGAATCCAGTCATTCCATGACTGGAATTCGTGCCCCTATAAGAAGAGGCCAGAGAGTTAGTTCACTCACTCTCTATCCTGTGAGGATAGGAGAAGTTGGTAGTCAGCAACGTGGAAGAGGGTTCTCACCAGAACCTGACCATTCTGGCTCCTTGATCTCAGACTTCCAGCCTCTAGAACTAAGAAATATAAATTTTCTATTATTTATAAGCCATCCAGTCTGTGTGGCACTTGGTTATATCAGCCCCCCAAACGGATACAGAGAGTATGCTGTTAGCCCCGCCATCTAAACAGCAATAGCAAAATTCTTGTTAAGTACCAAGCACTTTACATTCCATGTATCATTATCTCTATCCCACTGTGGTGGGTGTTGTCAGCATCCCTGTTTTACAAAATGGGAAATAAAAATTAAGGAATGGCTTGGAGTTGCTTGAGTAACAGTGACAGAGGACTTCCTGTCTGGCCAAGGATTCCAGTGTCCCCACCCTTCATTACTTACAAGGCTACCTCCATGAAAAGTTTCTATATTTACATCATTAAGAATCCTGAGTACTCTGATTTTCCAGTACTATATGCAGACAAATTTTAATTCCATTCTAAACAAAATTTAATTGGTAAATTTTAATTGGTACCAAACTATTCATATATTCAATTCCAAATATAAACTGAAATTATTCTAATTGGTCATTGTTTTAGATTACTCCAAATTAGATTTAGATTTCCCTCTCCAGACAAAATTAAAACTTTACCACAGAGTTTTAAATATGAGAAATTTTCAATTTTATATTGATATTCAGCAAACAGAAGAAAAACATAATGTCATTTGTTCTTCCCAACTTTTTGAGCAGGGAAAACCAAACAGGTTAGTTTGTGTTAAATCTCTCTATTTGCCAGAAAGACAACTGATGATCTAATTAATGACCAGAAGGGTAACAACTTTTCTTAAGAACAATGTCCTTTAATATTGAGGGGGGAAGGAGGTAAAGCATCAAGTAAAATTGCCTCCCTAAAATGAGGACAAAAATACTGATTTGAAGGGGTACATGCACTCTGACGTTTATAGCAGCATTATCAACAATAGCCAGATTATGGGATGAGCCCAAATGGCCATTGACTGCTGAATGTTTAAGGAGAGGTGACATACAATGGGATATAGCTCAGCCATCAAAAAGAATGAAATCTTGCCATTTGCAATCACATGTAGGGAGCTGGAGTGTATTATGCTAAGTGAAATAAGTCAATCAGAGAAAGACAAATACCATATGATTTCACTCACAGGTGGAATTTAAGAAACAAAACAGATGAACATAGGGGAAGGGAAAAAGAGAGAGAGAGGTGCAAACCATAAGAGACTCTTTATTATAGGGAACAAACTGAGGGTTGATGGCCGGGAGGAGGGTGGTGCACACTGTGAAAAAAAATAAATAATGAAATAAAGTAAAATAATGTGATAAAATAAAATAAGGACAGCCATGAAGGATATCCATTTCGACACAGATTTGGAGAATTTGATTACATCTACAGAGGTGAAATATGTAAAACAATGAGCAAAACTGCACATTTGAAAAATTGTCATGTGAAAAGATAATTCTAAAAAACACAGCCTTGTGATTTGCCTTAAATATTTGATCTCAAAAAAAATGTCTTAAATATCTTATCTCATGAAAACCATCAAGATTGTCAATTTCTGGATAGGAAAAGCTTGAATACATATCTGGAACACATTCCTGAGCCTACACAGGAGATAGGACGGTTTTTTAGGCTTAAACGCAATAGAAATACACTAAAATCAGTGTTCTCAGCAGTGAAGCTGCTACCACGGCCAGAAGACAGTGATAAAGACTGAGGATCAATATGCCGTGTGACTGGTCCCAGCTGTGCCCCACATTCTCTATGTCCCATTGGCAAGTTCTTCAATCTAAATCCCAGATTCCTTTTAATGTTTTAGTAGACCAAATGGCATTCAACTAAATGATCTCTACAGGCCCTTTAATATTCAATTCTGCATACTACATCATACCATTTGTAAAAATCAGTATTCACAACTTGTATTTTTCTCATGCACTTTTGTAGTATTTGTTAATTTTTTTAATGACCCCACATCTATTCTAAACACTTGAAGCATTTCAGAACTTCTCCCCAAAGTGTGCCACTTATGGCATGTGGACTGTTTTGAGCTGAGGGCAATCCAGACCCAGCAGGCTCAAGAAAAACTTTTACCTCTCCCTCAAGCTACCTAAAAGAATTTGGGTAGAGGACCTAGCCCAGAAAGAGAATTTTATCAAGAGATAACTTCTGTATCTGAATACTCTATCTGTATGGCAGGACAAACGTCTAATTACCAAATATCTGCTCTTTTTCTTATCCTGTGACTCCCATTCTTCCTTTTGCAGCCCCAGGTCCTTATCTCATGCCTTAGTTCAAGATGGCATTTAAGGGGCGCCTGGGTGGCTCAGTTAGGTAAGCATCCACCTCTTGATCTCAGCTCAGGTCTTGATCTCAGGGTCATAAACAGTTCAAGCCCTGCCTTGGGCTCCACACTGTGTGTGGAGCCTACTTAAAAAAAGAATTTAAAAAAAAAGATGGTATTTAAGCTTCAATTGTCCCACTATCCCTGGGTCTCATATTCTTACAGGTCTCATATATGCATGTAATTAAATTTGTTTTCCTTCCGTTAATCTGTCCTATGTTAATTTATTAGACCAGCCCAAGAACCAAAAAGGATGGAAAAACTCAACGCACTATATTGGCAAGATTATGTGCTGATCTTCAGCATTCTAGATTCTCTGCAGTTCACATAGTTTTGCATTCAGATATGGTTTCATATCTTTGCCTAACTGAATGAGTCATTTTTCAAGAGCTCTCACACTCTCACAGATGGCTGAGCTGCCAGGTTTTACTTTATTTACATATGAAAAAGGTTTTACATATTTCAGAGACAACTCACTTATCTATGACAGCTTTCTCAGTCACAAAAAAAATGTCGACTTTTTTTGCACATGTACTTATCCTAAAATAATTTTCCTGTTCATACAGGTCTTCACACAGAAATGGAATAAAGTAAGGATGTGTTTAATCCTCCTCTGTCCTTGTTTTGATCCTTGGCACAATCAGAACCTGCAAAATGAAAAATGACTCCATTAACTTCTTACTCATTTTCCATTGTACCTGAAAACAAACAAAGCCATGCAATTTACAGAAATGTAGAGGAATAAAAAGGTTTCTGATTTTTTTCTCTATATTAGCACACAAACACACACAAGGTCAAGAATTGACACCAGTAATTCAACACTATTACTTTCTAGATGAGCAGAACTAGTAGAATAGAGTTTACCAGAGTATGAAAACCTGCCAATTTTGCAATGTCCAAATGAGGCCACTCTAGAATCAGTCAACCCTCAACATGTAAGAATCCAGCCTAGATCAACAGAGCCCCATTGCCTGCAGTGGCCCATAAACACATGAGTGAGAAAGTAAAGACCATATAAACCACCTAGAAGACCCATAGACTCAAGAGCAATCAGAAATTATTTTAAGCCATGGAGTTTTAGGGTGGTGTGTTATGAAGCAATAGCTAACTGATACATCCATTAGCTATTGCTTTAAAAAAAAGAGAGGGTGACATCTGTCTTGAAGGCTGCCAAGAGTTCAAGTGAAATCAGACAGGTATGAGAATATTCAACTCAGATCTGTGAAGAAGGACTTTGAGGAGCAAATGAGTGGGGAGTAAATGAGAGATATCAGCTATAGGTTAACTTTAAAACTATGAAAATGATCAGAGAGATGGGGCTGCCACTTGAGGGAGATATGTGTCCAACATTTTTTTTTTCTTGGAATAAGAAATGTTAGAGTATATTCATAGGCCAACTGAAGTTCTATCGAGAAGAAAATATTTCTATAAAGAATAGAAGAAAACTATTGCAGAAGCAAAGTCCTTGAGAGAGCAAGAGGCATAGGATTCCCATCCCAAGTAAAAGAGGGCTTAGATAAAAGTAGGGACACTTACATTAACAAAAAGATGGTACTGGGGTTGACGGACAAGTGGGGAAGTAGACGTAGCAATAGGAAGATGAGAAATTTTCTGTCTGATTTACTGGTGTTCTCAAAATAAATGAAATGAGGGAAATGGAAGATAAATGAAATGAGGGAAATGATTGGCTGAGAATGAACAGAAATTTTAGGGGACTTATCAAGACAAGAGAAGGGGTGAATGGTCATTTTAGAAAGTGAGACAATGACTATGCTAGGGAACTGTAATAAGACAGTCAGGCAGTGTTGAGTGTTAAAATGAGATGTATTGTCACCCTTGTAAAATGAAATAAAGTCAGTTGTGTGCTTTTCTCTGGTGTTGGTGAGCTGCTCAGGTGCAGGCATGGGGCAGGCAGATGGTCTGATTTCACCTCTAAACTTGGTGATGGAGACCTGACATCAGCTCCCTTGTCCTGCTTTTTCAGCTCTAAAGTTGAACTGGGATAATTCTCTTGAAAATGGATACTATATTCCAAACTGTAAAGAGAGTAAGATGCATGGAAGGAAAGCATGAAAAAAGAAAGACAGGAATCTAAGCATGGGGCTCATTAAAAATGTAATGATTTCATTTTATCAATGGGAAGAAATGTAACTGCTACTATTTCTACATGATTCTCCTGTATCCTATTCTTCTTCCTCTTGGGACTGCTGGATGTTGGCACTCCAAAAAGAAGCCTGAAGGAGCTACTTACTGATGACGTAACTGGGAGATCATACATCCTGCTCAATATTAATCATTCGTTCACTCTTTCACTTATTCAACTAAGATTGTTGAATCCTATTATATATTACACTTTGAAATTGGTACTGGAAATACAGCCATGGATATTACCATAATCGACAAGTCCCATATTCTTACTCCTACTTGATCCTACCATCTCCTGTGACTCAACTTCTTACTTCCAATTTAAGACTAGGTAAACTTTGAGTGCACCAGTTGCCCTGTGTTTAATTGTTTAAATCAATTAAACCCCGCTATGGCACTGTGAATAAAAGCCTATTAACTATGACTGCTATAAAAGAGGTAGTGTCTTTAAGGGCACCATCCCTGGGGCTAGACTGTCTGGATTCATATTCTAGCACCATCAGTTACTAAGTCTGTGAACTTGAGCATGTTGCTACCCTCTCATTTTAATTTCCTCGTCTGTAAACTGGAATCAGAATAGTGTTACCACAGAGTTACTGTAAGTATTAAATAATTAGACATCCATAAAATGCTCCAAATGTTATCTGGCACACAATGAATGATACACATGTTTATAATAATAATGCCAATTATTATTACTGCAGTTGAAAAAAGAACTGCACCAAATAAGCTTATTTAAGGATAGAATGAGTGTAGAAGGGGTTGGGGATGAGGAATGGCAGAAAATCCCCGTAACTTACTTTTGCAGCCAGTTTAAATAGACCATTACCTCATTTTTAAAGTAGAGCAAGTCTAAACCATTTCTATTTGGGTAAGTAGGATTCAATGGAACAGAAGTTTAACAAAGTCGGTTTTATCATTTTAACACTTCCATTGAAAAATTATCTACAACTGTTAATTTGTCATCATTTTTATTAATGTGTAATCAATTAATTAGAACATATGTGTTCCACAGACAAGCCCAGAGATCTTTAAATAGAGCTTAAGTGAACATGAGAACCTTGCCAATATTATAAAGATCTGTTTCCTAGTGGTGTTCACAGTTTCTAGTCACAGTTCAGAAAGATGCTTTCCTAAGCAAAAATGTAAATATGTCTAAACACCCCAAATAAACCACCAGCATCGAATGTAACACACATTTCAGTCTACACAAGAGGCAGAAAGTTTCCCACTATGACAATATAGAAGTCAGCAAGCTTTGAAAGAGCTGTGATTTTGCTGATTGAAAGTTGCATAGGCCACCATCTATGAAAGAACTTCCAAAATTGTCTGTGACCACACGGAAAGGAACAAGGAACTCTCAGGCAATAAATATCACCAACACAATACCACTCCCTACCCTAACTGTGAAATGAGTAAATGTGTCTAGTAAAAATTACCCAGTGCCACTTTCTGTAACTCAAGTTAAGGCCTTGCAAATGGTGAGAAGTTCAAAACAACAGTGTTAGCAGCAGTGTTAGCAAATGAAATCATATGGTAATTATAATACTATAATAATATGGTATTCACTTTGCCTAGAGCTTCTCCTCTTTCCTTCTTTACCTGGCCAATCCTACTAGTTCTGTTTCATTTTATTTTTTAAGTAGGGTTTAAGGGTTGTGTAACTTGTGAAGTCTTACCCAGCTTCCCTAGGAAAGGGGGCCATGACCTTCTTGGTGATATTATAGTTCTATTAGAACATTTCCATTTTGTAAGATATTAGTCACATTTGTCTTCCCTGGACTGTGTATTCCTCAACTGTAGGAGCTATGTCTTATTCACCTTTATCTCCTAAGGCCTAACTCAATGCTTGGCACGTTGTCTTAATTAACAAATCTAATTTTCATAGTAATAAGTATTGTTATGATGTGAGAATAGCTTCTCATGAACATTGCAACAGGAATCTCACAGAATTAGAACAGTTTTCAGAATCTTCTATCAGTTTGCCAAAACATGAGGTTGATTATGGGCTAGCCCAATGAATGTGGGGTGGTGCAGGGAGCGGGAATGCTACAACTAGAGAGAAGAACATAAGCAAAGGCCCAGAGGTGGAGAGAATATGATGCAGATGTAGAAAGCTAGCATTTAGGGAGAAGAAGACTTAAATTGCATTTCAAGAGGTTAGAGCAGTGGCTTTTGAAGGGTCTTTTAGGTCACACGAAGTTTGTTCTTTACGTGAAATGGATGGGGAGCCTTCAAGCAGCTGTAAACAGCAGAGTAACGTAATGAGAATTACGCATGTATTGAGCAGGGTGCATCCAGTGGATTGGAAACAGGGACAAGACTGGAGACCAAGGCATCTGTTCAGAGGCTATTATAGGAATCCAAGTGGTTGGTAAGTAAGTCCTTATCCACAGCAAGATGGACATAAGAGAATAAAAAGAGAATAAAGAGGTAGGACTGACCTAAGAACTGGCTGGATATGAAAAAAGAGAGACAGAGAGAGAACATGACAGAATACTAAAGACCATAAAATTTATTTAAATTCAATTAATTAACATATAGTGTATTATAAGTTTCAGAGGTAGAGTTTAGTGATTCATCAGTTGCATATAGTACCCAGTGTTCATTACATCTTGTGCCCTCCCTAATGTCCATCACTCAATTACCCCAAAACCCTACCCTCCTCCCCCCCAGCAACCCTCAATTTGTTTCCTATGATTTCTGTTTCTTATGGTTTGTCTCCTTCTTAGATTTTGTTTTGTTTTATTTTCCCCTCCTTTTCCCTATGCTCCTCCGTTTTGTTTAAATTCCACATATGAGTGAAATAATATGATCACTGTCTTTTTCCAATTGACTTTCTTCACTTAGCATAATACATTCTAGTTCTATCCACATCGTTGCAAATGGTAAGATTTCATTTATTTTGATGGCTGAGTAATATTCCATTGTGTGTGTGTGTGTGTGTGTGTTTGTGTGTGTACACCATATCTTCTTTATTCATTTGTCTGTCGATGGACATCTGTGCTCTTTCTATAGTTTGACTATTGTGGACGTTGCTGCTATAAACACTGGAGTTCAAGTGCCTCTTCAGATCACTACCTTTATATCGTTGGGGTAAATATCTAGTAGTGCATTGCTGGGTCATAAGGTAGCTCTTTTTTCAATTTTTTGAGGAACTTCCATACTGTTTTCCAGAGAGTCTGCACCAGCTTGCATTCCCACCAACAGTGTAGGAGGGTTCTCCTTTCTCTGCATCCTTGCCAACATCTGTCATTTCCTGACTTGCTAATTTTAGCCATTCTGACTTGGTATGAGGTGGTATCTCACTGTGGTTTTGATTTGTATTTCCCTGATGCCGAGTGATGTGGAGCACTTTTTCATGTGTCTGTTGGCCATTTGGATGTCATCTTTGCAGAAATGTCTGTTCAGTCTTCTGCCCATTTCTTGATTGGATTATTCATTCTTTGGTGTTGAGTTTGATAAGTTCTTTATAGATTTTGGATACTAGCCCTAAAATGTCTATGCCACCTAGAGCAATCTATACATTCAACGCAATCCCTATCAAAATACCATCAACATTTTCCACAGAGCTGGAACAAATAATCCTAAAATTTTTATGGAATCAGAAAAGACCCCAAATAGTCAAAAGAATATTGAAAAAGAAAACCAAAGCTGGTGGCATCACAATTCCAGACTTCAAGCTATATTACAAAGCTGTAATAATAAAGACAATATATTACTGGCACAAAAATAGAACATAGATCGATGGCACAGAATAGAGAACCCAGAAATAGACCCTCAACTCTATGGTCAACTAATCCTCAACAAAGCAGGAAAGAATATCCAATGGAAAAAAGACAGTCTCTTCAACAAATGGTGTTGGGAACACTGGACAGCCACATGCAGAAGAATGAAACTGGACCATTTTCTTACACCGTACACAAAGACAGGCTCAAAATGGATGAAAGACCTAAATGTGAGACAGAAATCCATCAAAATCCTAGAGGAGAACACAGGCAGTAACCTCTTTGATCTCAGCCACAGCAACTTCTTGCTAGACATGTCTCCAAGGAAACAAAGGTAAAAATAAACTAGTGGGACTTCATCAAGATAAAAAGATTTGTACAGCAAAGGAAACAGTTGACAACCTACAGAATGGGAAAAGATATTTACAAATGTCTTATAAGACCATGAAATTTTAAGGAGAATCCAAGGTATAAGAGACTGTGAGCACTGAGAAGAAACAGTCCTTGAGGACAAGGGGGATTGAACTATTAATAGCTCCCTCTTCCACTCTCAGGGTTGTTACCCTATGCAGAAGTCAAGACTAAGTAGAGATGTCACTAATTTACTGTAAATGAAATCCTATTGAATTCAAAGTCGTCTGCTTCTACCTGCCACAACTGTCATCCCATCTTCCCACCAGAATCTTGACTCCCGGTTTTTGTTCAGCTCTCTTCATCTCAGTCCCCTTTCACCTCCCAGCCCAGGCCATTGCCTCCTTTCCCAGCCCTCAAACAATACAAAACAGCACAGGTACCCTGGAGACCTGGGAGGTGTGAAATAGCTTTGTAGGTATTATACGTGCATCATTTCACAGGATGTCCAGCTGCCCTCTGACATACGTGGATGGACTCTGCTCTGACCTTTGATAACCTGGAGGCAACTCACACCATCATCCACTTTCTCAACAGAGCTCACAGTTCCAAGCATCTTATGGGTTTTATACTTTTCCTGAATATTGATGGAGTCAAAGAGATCCTTCATGCCCTTACATGCAACATTTCCTTTGAAAAATTCCTTTGGTACCTGCCTCCCCACCCCCCCAGGTCTCTCTGGCCTTTCCTTCAAGCAGTCATGCTCTGCCATCTTCGATAGCACGGAGACCAGCCACCTAGCTTTCCTTCTGGTATTTCCTTTCTTAAATTGCTTTCCTTTCCCTGCCTCCTGCTCATCCCTCACCCTTGTATGTTTCCTGTTCAACAAGGATAATTAATTATAGCATCAGCTTCTATCTCCAAAGGTAATATTCCCACACTCATCACTTTGCTCAGCGAAGAATCATCCAGCTACCAGGAACCAATCTCCACTATGGCAGGGGGGATTTTAAATGACAAAGCCCTAACCTTAAATTACTTGCACTATACAAGTTTCCAAAATAATCCATAAACTCTCCTTTTTGCAGGCTGCAACAAATCTTAAATTCTAGGAAGGAATGGTAACACTGGGTTTTTAAAATTTGTCTTTTTAAAAATGTGGATTTGGGACCACAAAGGTTTTAATTCAGTAGGTCTGAGGTGAGGCCAATGAATCTGCTTAACAGGTACTCTTGGTGATTCTGATGCAGGAACTTTTGCTTTGAGAAATGTTTGTAAGACTTAATATTTTAACTATCATTTAAGTGAAAAATCTGAGTTCCAACTCCAGATGCTAAGAACAATTTGAGGAAATTCAGCTCCCAGGTGTGGCAATGACTTCTTCTGTTTTCTTACGGTGACAGCAGGACTTCTGAGCATCAGAGGGAGGAGGGAAAGAAAGGAAAAAGCTAGAAACATTGCTAATTTCAGTGGGGAAGTTTCAGAGTTAAAAGCATGGGCATTAGACCAACAGAAAGGGAATAAACAGCTTCAATCTAAAGGTATAGGGGAGGTGGTTTCCACGCATAGGATTTCCATATACCAAGCATTCTTAGTTCAAAGAATATGTATACTGGGATTAATTTTTTACTTCACCACACTAGAAGTTGTCATTTTAAGAAGATGAATAGAATTCAAGTAAAAATAGAGAGCATGTGATGGCAGAGTAAGTAATAAAAGGATATTATAAATCAGATGCAAAATCTTATGAAAATGCATTGGAAAAGACACCAAGTTTGTTGAGTTTGTTTAAGCTGGAGAAGGAAAATTCTCCATAATATCTAAATACATGATACCTAAATAAAGGTGGTATGGGACAGTACTGAGCATGTAGACTCGAGCTGGACAGTCTTGAGTTCAGCTCCCAAATCCAATACTTACAATCTGTGAAAACGTAATGCTTTGGATTTCTTTCTTTATAAAATGAGGCTGATGATAATGCATCTTATAAGACTGCTGTGATGAGTTAATACATGTAAAATGCTTAGGTGGTGCCTGGAAAACAAAAATGCACTTTAATACAAGTGAAGGATATTGTTGTTGTTGTTTTAAGATTTTATTTATTTGAGAGAGAGAGAGAGAGCACAAGCAGGAGGAGGGGCAGAGGGAGAGAAAGAAGCAGACTTCCTATTAGGCAGGGACCCTGACTCCAGGCTCGATCCCAGGACCCTGGGATCATGATCTGAGCCAAAGGCAGATGCTTAACCAAGTGAGCCACCCAAGCTCCCCAAAGATATTGCTATTAAACAATTTCATATTTGGGGGGGTTTGATTTCCTTTGAATTTCTCAAAGCATGAACTTGTGACACAAGGGAAAAGAGGAAGGAAGGAAGGAAGAGGGAGATAGAAAAAGGTTAAAATGAGTTTGAGATTATGAAATTAGAAGGTAAAAACATGAATAACCTGAATCTGGTGTTAACTATGCTGAGAAGCTGCTAAAAATGTTTTATAGTCTCCTTGTGTACCATGACGGCTTCATTCACCAGGGGCTTCCAAAGCCAGAAGTCCAGTAATTTCTCTGATTAGCAGAAATATGAGAAAAATATACTTTTTTAAATCTTGAAGTGGGTTGTTCCCAGTAGCTGAGTAAGGAGCCCCTTCAATAGGATGGGAGGAGAATGCTTTAGAATTTGGAAAACTAAGAAGAGTTGCTTTTCCCCCAACTTTTTTTTTTAAGATTTTATTTATTTATTTATTTGACAAAGAGAGAGACAGCCAGTGAGAGAGGCAACACAAGCAGGGTGAATGGGAGAGGAAGAAGCAGGCTTCCTGCTGTGCAGGGAGCCTGGTGCGGGGCTTGATCCCAGAACCGTGGGATCACACCCTGAGCCAAAGGCAGATACTTAACGACTGAGCCACTCAGGCACCCCCCAACTTTTTTTTTTTAAACCAAATGTCATATCTTGGAATTTTCAAGAAAATGATTAGAGAAGGATAGAAAAGAAGAAATGAGGGGCACCTGGGTGGTTCAGTCAGTCAAGCATCTGATTTTGGCTCAGGTCATGATGATCTCAGGGTCAGGAGTTGAGCCCTGCATCAAGCCCTGTGGTCAATGCTCTGGAATTGGAACCTGCTTTAGATTCTCTCTCTCCCCCTCCCTCTGCCCCTCCCCACACTGCTGTCACTCTGGCTTAAGATAACTAAAACTTCCAGCAGTGAAACTTAATTCAGTGAAACTTAATTGATCAAATGATGACAATAAGGACCTGGTTTCCAGTCCTGACGTGAAGATCTTCATTTCCTCTGCTTGACCTGCTGTCATGAGAGTTCATCCTATGGGTGGGTATGGTCTGTTTATAGATGACATGATCTTATATGTAAAAAACCCTAACGATTACACACAAAATAACTCAGAACTAATAAATGAATTCAGTAAAGTTGCAGGACACAATATCAACTGTATTTCTATCCACTAATAATGAACAATCCAAAAAGGAAATTAAGAAAACAATCCCAGTTACAGTAGAATAAAAAATAATAAAATACTTGGGA
Organism: Ursus americanus; assembly: GCF_024610735.1. Lineage (NCBI taxonomy): Eukaryota > Metazoa > Chordata > Mammalia > Carnivora > Ursidae > Ursus > Ursus americanus. The sequence continues at coordinate 71,578,781 of NC_142128.1, forward strand.
ATTAAGTAGTAGGTGAAATACTTGTACAATATAAACAGGAAACATTTATGAAAGCAATATAAAAAGACATAAATCAATGAAAATACATACTATGTTTATGAATAGAAGACTTCATATTGTTAAAATGTCAATACTTACCAAGGTAATCTGCAGATTTCATGAAATTCCAACCCAAATTCAAATAACATTTTTTGAAAACAGAAAAATCCATCCTAAAATTCATAGGAAATATCAAGGGACCTCGAATAGCTAAAACAAAACTGAAAAAGAAGATGGTTGGTGGACTTACAATTCTCAATTTCAAAACTTAGTGATTTCAAGACAAAACAGTAATTAAAACAATGTGGAACGGGCAAAAGGACATACATATACACCAGTGGAATATATGCATGCTCTCTAATACACGGACTCTTTCTATTAAAAAAAGAAAACAGACAAATTGATCTTCATAAAAATTTAGAAACTTGTGCATCAAAAACACTAGCCATGAAGTGAAAAGGCAACCTACAGAATGGGAGAAAATATTTGTAAATCACATATGTAATAAGAGAGTGATATCCAGAATATATAGCAAACTTCTAAACTCAAAACCAAAAAACCTAATGACTCAATTTAAAAATGAGCAAAGAACTTGATTAAACATTTCTCCAAAGAAAATATACAAATGGCCAACAGAAATATGGAAAGATGCTTAACATCCCCAATCAGGGAAATGCAAATTAAAACCACAGTGAGTTTTCCACCTCACACCTGTGAGGATGGCCATTATCAAAAAACAAGCAAAAAACAACAGAAAAGGCAATAAGAAGTGTTGACAAGGATGTGGAGAAATTAGAACCTTTATGTGTTGTTAGCAGAAATGCAAAGTGGTGCCGATAATATGAAACAGTATGGCGTTTCCTCAAAACATTAAAAATATGACTACCATATTATCAGCAACCCCATTTCTGGGTATTTATCCTAAAGAGTTGAAAACAGGATTTCAAAAAGATATTTGCACTCCCATGTTCATTGCAGCATTATTCAAATAGCCAAGAGGTAGAAACCACCTCAGTGTCCACTGACAGATAAATGGATGAAGAAAGTGTAGTCTCCACACTCAATGAAATACTGTTCAGCCTTTAAAAAGACAGAAATTCTGTCATATGCTACAACATAGATACATCTTGAGGAAATTATGCTAAGTAAAAAAAGCCAGTCACAGGAAAACAAATACTCCATGATCTCACTTATATGAGGTATCTAAAATAGTCCAGCTCCTAGAAGCAGAGAGTAGAAAGCATTTGCCAGGGGTCAGAGATGGGAGAATGGATACTTGCTATTCAAGGGGTCTAGGGGTTCTAGTCTGCAAGATGAAAAGGTTCTAGAGATCTGGTATACAACTATAAACATATAGGTAACAATACTGTCTCATACACTTAAAATTTATTGAGGGTAGATTTCGTCTCATATGTATGTTTACCCAATAATAAAAAACCTAAGACACTTTTGTGAAGAATAATATTTTTATAAATTTAGAGACAGAAAAAAAAAAGTGCATGAGAGGCAAGCCAAGTGTGAATGTGTTAAATGTAGGACACTGAGAAGAGAACATGGAATAAAGAAATTGAGAAAGCACTGTAGATTTCTCTTCTGCTGAATTATTAATTGTGAACTAAATAGCACATGTTTTATATTTTAGAGCTTGAACTTCTGCTTAAAAAAATCCTAGCAGGATTTATACTGCTTTGGATGAGTAAAAGCAATTGGTACAAATAAAACCATCAAACAAAACCAATACAATTTTCACAGACTTGCCTACTGCTTAATTCCTCTTCTTCTTCCACAGTAAGTTTTTATCCTTTGGCCTGTTATCCATTTGTGTGTGTTTGTGTGTGTAACTATATCTTTATTCATAATGTTCAGTCTCTGTCGCTTTTCCCCCTTCACATATCCTTTACATTCTTTCTTTGTGATATATTTGCCAACTGTTTTTCTTTTCACTCTCAGTGGTTCCAAAAGCCTTTGCCCTAGACCATTAAAGGGTCATGGAAGATAAATGGGAGGCAAAGCTATGTTCAAGGTGGACATCTCTTAGTTGAAATCCTGGTTCATCAAACTGCAGAGGTTCACCCTTGGCAAGTTAGAGCACCTTTCCAAGACTTGATTTGTCCATTTTAAAAAGCAGAAGACATAACACCTTACTCACAAATTTGTTGTAAACATTAAAGTACAAAGTAAATCAAGAGCCCAGTACAGAGCCTGGTACATACTAGCAGCTCAAAAGATCTATTCCTTCTCTTGATTTCGCCTTCTGCTAAGATAGCATCTCTCCTACCTCCGAGCTCCGACGTTCCACAAGACATCTCTGCTTTCTCTGACTTCTATTTCCGCGAGCCTTTCAAATACCTTCTGAATGTCCTTATCAAGTTCTATATACATTTATTTTTAAAGTACCAAGTTCCTTGATCGTTCTTTGTAGCTATCCAGGTTTTCCTTTTCAAGTTGTTGACTTTTATCCTCCACTCTGCATCCCTCTTCTCTGTGTCCTTTTCTTGGGTCACCAAGTGCCCCTTTCTTTTCAAAACATCCTTTTCAATAGAGTGCTCTATTTCTACTGGTCATATTGCCTAGGAAATGGAATGCAAAATTTGACCCTGGGTTGTTGGAATCCTCTCCTTTCTTAAAGGTGACTCACGTTATATAAAAAGCAATTGTAAATTATGCTTAGCATTTCTGCCAGATTCTCTGACTAAGACGTTCTTATAGCTATGTAGGACGACCAAAATAATCTCCAGTACCCCCTCCCATACAGAATGATCATAGACACCAGCCACAAAGAAACGGACAGAAAAATTTGCTTTATTTTTTTCAAGAGCAGTCTTTTTATTTTCTATAATGACAAATGAAATTCTTGTTTTCTTTTTTCTTCTTTTTTTTAATGCAGTCATCTAAACGTTGTTTTTAAATCTCTGTTTACAGAAGTAATGTTCTTCCTTTATTTTAACTTACTAACTTCCTTTTGCATGTTATTGCTCCTTAATTCAAAGAGTAAAATATCTCATTAAAGCTTCCATTGATATCTTTAATAGCATAATATTTTCATGTCTTCCCATTTTTGTGGCTTTCATAGTGTAATACATAACTTTAATAGCCAAGTATTGCTTGAATAATATTTTCATTTTTCATCATTCATTTTAGCTTTATGCCTTTACTAGATTTTCTTTATTCCCCTGAACAGCTTTACATGTTTGCTCCTCATTTCCAATTTTGCTGAAGAAATGCTATTCTTTATTCGGGAGATTATTAGTCTCTCTGTTTCACGGGTGAAAAAAATCAAGGCTCCAAAAAGTTAGATATCTTGCAGAAGATTACATAGCTATTAAAGTTGCAGAGCTAGAATTTAAACTCATGCCCACTGCAATGTAGGAGAACTGTGGGCGCACTGCTAGAGCAGAGGACAGGTGGAGATGCCCCAGCAAGAAAAGAAAGCCATTTCAGGGAAAGCGGCATTTGAACAGTCCTCAAAGGTAAAGAAGGAATTTGCTGTTCGAGTAGGAAAGGTATGTCAAACAGAGGGAAGGTAGGCCTTGTCATCACATTAGCTCTACTTAGTACAAATTTTGTAAGCAAGATCCAATAGCAAATCGAAAAATCAATAGTTTGTCATGTCATTGACATCCAGTTTTTATATTTCCTTTAAAAGGTATCATTGTCCATCACTTGTGCCAGTCATTTCACCTTTTCCCCATTTATTTGCCACTGAAAAATAGAACCAGGAAAGCTTTCCCCATTGGTGCTCAAAAGTGCATAGAATCCAGTGTGATAACTTTGGACCAGCGAGCATCTCATCTCCATCAGTCCCATCATAGCCCTGGTGTCCTGACCCCCGCCTTCTGTTAATGCATTTGCTCCTCCCTGCTTTGATGTAATATTAACCCACTTCTCTCTTCTCTCTGAGTGCTTTTTTCTTGCTTTTGAGCAAGGCTCTAAAGAACTTCTCCATTATTCAGTTTCTCTTTCTTAGCCTATCCATTTTCATCCTATAAACTGACTAGTCCAAATACTCCAGGGTGCCTGCAGTCCGTGCCTTTATCCTTGCTTTAACTCTTTACCTCCATTTGTCACTTTAACTTTGTCTTACAAGAATTTATCTCATTTCATTATTTCTGATACTATCCATGCATTGAGTATGTATCCACCAGCGCATTCTAGTAATCACTCCAGCAGCTATTCAAGTTCATTCTGCTCATCATAGTCATTAGCTTTCCTCCTTTCTAGAACGCTTTCTATCTTCATTGTTTACAGCCTAGCATTCCCTACCACTATTCTCTGGTATGAAAACATGAGCAAGACTTCTCATTTCTGGATTATTTATTGTTGATGTCTTCCCCTTTTAACAGTAATTTGCTCAGCTTCCATAGAGTTCTGCCATGTTTCCAAGTTTTTGAAACATTAACTTTAGGGAAGGAAGAGCATTCCACTACTTTTACTATCTCTCTACCTATGGCCTCCTACTCCTATTAATTACATGGCCTCCTTTACTTTTGGTGAGAAGAATAGGTTTCAGCTTTGCATCGTAGCACTCATTGTTAGTATTACTTTCTTTGGGACTCCTGTCATATCAAGTGTTTCTTTACTCAATGCATTTCACTTTAATGCAATGTTTTATTCAAAATGTTCTGAAATATTGAGTTTCATTTTTGTGCAAGAGCTCAACCTAAACATTCCCTTACTGTCTCTAGCAGATTACCGTGAAACTAGGAACATGGACAGCACTGTGCATATCTAATGAATCACAGGTTTGGCTCCTGGTGTTCACCTGTTATTTCTCTGGTCTGGGATACCTGGGCTGTCAGTGCTTATCTTATCTTTTCTATGTCTTTCTACAGACATAACTAAAAAAGATGAATTAAGGATGATTGAATTCAGGATTAAAAAGCACATTTTGAAAATGTGAAGCTTGTCAGGAAAAACATTGAGATGAATTTGGTGGAGGCTCCAAGTGTTAAAATGAAATGAATATTATTAACTCTGATAAGTGGAGGTACTTAGCTGTTAAAAATCTACATTTCTCTTCCAGTAACTGCTCATATTTTATGTTTTAAATTGTTTTAGAGATTTTATTTTTTTAAAAAAGATTTATTTATTTATTTACTTATTTATTTCAGAGACAGAGTGTGTGAGCAGGGGGAGGGGCAGAGGGAGAGAGAGAATCTCAAGCAGATTCCCTGCTGACCACAGAGCCTGACCTGGGGCCCAGATCCCAGGATCCAGATCATGACCTGAGCGGAAATTAAGAGTTGGATACCCACCCGACTGAGCCACCCAGGCACCCCTTAAAGATTTTATTTATAAGTAAACTCTCCACCCAAGTTGGGGCTCAAACTCACAACCCCGAGACCAAGAGTTGCATGCTCTACCGACTGAGCCAGCAAGGTGAATTGTAACTGCTCATATTAAAAATAGTAATTGTTTGTCTTCTGCATTGTCCTTAAAAATTTGTCAATTTGGGCAAAATTACATTGTATATTTATAACAATTATGTTGTATTTTGCAATACACCCACCCCCCCCCACACACACACATACACACACATACTCATATACATACCACTTCCCAAACATTTGGCTTGTTTTAGTAAACACAAATATTAAATAAGTTGAGCAATTTAGAATAATTATAGCTCCCAACTTTTAACATATGCATGCAAATAAGGAGTGAATGCCCTGGAAACAGTTAAATCCACAGATGACATTGTGACTACTGTCATCACTATTATTATTTCTATCACTTTTTCCTGTGCCCAGTTAAAATACCTCCCCATATCTTTCAAAACACGACTCCTTCACTTCGGAATCTAACATTCTCTCATTTTTAAGTCACGTCTATATATGTATTTTCAATCCAGGTCTCCTACTTTGCTGCCCAATTCTGTAGAAAGAACCCTGGAGTAGAAGTCTGTTTCAGGACTGGTCTGACTCACAGTTTCAACAGTACTCATAAAGCAACAATAGCATCATCCTCATGTCCTCCACTTACCATCTGCCAGTAACAGAACCAAGTTCTTCCAACGCACTATTTTTTTTCAATCTTCATATCAACCTAGGTGGTTGGTTGATGTCAAAGCTTGCTGTTTCCAGATAGAGATCATAGTCACAGATGTTGGTCCTTCAGTGTGCAGCCAGCTGCCGCTCTTCCTCATATGCTCTGCGAGTGGCTGGAGAGAAGTCCTTGAATGGCCTCTGCTCTGGAGTTCAGTACGAATCCTCTCCACCGTCATCCGCTGAACAATCAAAGAAGGTGCTGGTAACTGGCCTACAGCCTTCATGTTACGGACCATATCTGTTGAGATTGCCTTTCTCCCCATTTTAGAGATGACAAAACTAAAGCCCAGAGAGGTTAAATCATGTGTGCAAAGTCACAGAGCCAGTAACCAGTACAATAGGGACTTAAACCCAAGTGCGTGTAATTCCAAAGAATATCACTGAAATTGCTTCATTAGCTACATGACCTTGCAATTTCACTTTTCTCACTCGGAAAAGTGGCACCACTAAAGGAGCTTCCCTCCTCCACCCTTCAGCTGAGAAGGTTCAGTGCTTGAATATGCTAGGAGCTAGGATATCCCTTCTACTATTCCTTGAACGCCTTATGTATGCACTTTATTCTCGTGGTAACTTGCCCAGGAGGGGCCTTTTATTTGGGGCCACTTAGAGATCTTAAATCCAGAACCTAGGGCTAAAATATATTTTACTCCTTGTATCTAATCTTTTGAGTCATATTATATGAAGACCATGTTTTTCTGCTTTCAGAGTTTCAGAGACTATATTGCTAGTTGCCATATTCTTAAGTATTAGAATATATTTCTACCTTAAGCTGCATTAGCTCCATATTTGTAAAATTGTAGGTTCAGTTGTCTGAAGGCTCATTTTCTTTCCATTCCTCCGGCATGAAGCTTTGCCCTCGGCTCAGGCTAGATAGCCCTCCCCCTCTCTGTCTTGGGCCTGGGTCCCATCTACAGAAGACGTATTATTCTTGTTTCCTTTGCTTTTCCCAGCATTCACTTCTGTGATGCTTCCCCTCCTCTTTGCTTTGCGTCCCAGGACTCAGACAAAGCCCTCTCTCATGAAGTGCCCTCTGTCTCCATGAGCCATCTTCTTCCTGCTGCTCTCCTGGAACAACCTCTTATTTACCCTCAGCTATTGTGTCCATTTTCCTTTGTTTTCCCACCACAGCCAGAATTCTATGTTCTTTATTTTTCTCTCTCACTTCAAGAAGCTTCTTCCCATGGGCTTTTCCCCTTCACAGCCCCAGGAGCTCCCCCCATTCAGGTGAGTTCATGTTATTTGCTCCAGTGTTTTCTATCAGACCCTTTCATCCCAGAGCCTGAAGAGGGCACAGCTGCTTCTGAATCTCTTTTATTGTAACAGTCTATGGGAAGATTTGTCCTTCTTCATCATGACGGTTACAAACAGCATCACGGTGACAAGGGACTCTACAATTTGCTCCCTACACCCAAACCACTTCTTGACAACATAGCGACTCACTGATGATAACCTCACTCACCCTATGAAAGGCAGAGCCGTTCCCTTGACTTAACTGAAAAGTTCCTTGCAATTAGCTGCTTGGTGCCTGTACCAGTTCCTGCCCCTTGGCTCTTGAAACTTATTTATCCCTCTCTTTCTGAAGATCTCCTGCTATTTTGATGCTTTCTGTCCCAGGTCCTCCACAAACCAAGTACCCCAGGCTGTGGAAATTTTTCCATATCCTCAACTTGCACTCCTACTGCAAATTTTCCCCCCACATTCCTAGGTTATAGCTGTTACCAGCTACGTATTAATGGATATAATCAATCTTATGGCTTAGAAGTCTGAAAGAGAAACCGGTTAGCCAAATCATCCAGAACAAGAACTGTTGACAATTGCATTGCCATCTTCGAGAGACCCCACTTTCCTGTTGGTCCTTCCGATCTCTTTCTGTACTCTGCCAGGCAGTGATGCTGGGCCATCCATAGGCTCCTCTCTTCTGTTTGTCTGCTCTCCTATATTCCTCAGGACCTGGCTGGCACAAGAAATGAGGAATATCTGAACCAAGAATTATGACTCATCGAATATGGAGTGTCTAGTACCATTCTAATAGAAGTGGGAGTGGGAAGGAGGGAAGATACGAGCATAGAAATAGGACAGAAGTTGAATGTTTTCTAGTTAAAAAGGATATTTATTGTTTCTGAGAGAGACTTTCTTTTTTTTTTTTTTTAATTTTATTTATTTATTTGACAGAGATAGAGACAGCCAGCGACAGAGGGAACACAAGCAGGGGGAGTGGGAGAGGAAGAAGCAGGCTCACAGCGGAGGAGCCCGATGTGGGGCTCGATCCCATAACGCCGGGATCACGCCCTGAGCCAAAGGCAGACGCTTAACCGCTGTGCCACCCAGGCGCCCCACTGAGAGAGACTTTCTTTTCTAATTAGCTGGATTTGATCTGTCATCCCAAATGTTTCCTGATGATGCAGTGAATCACAAAGATGTAAATGTGACCCCAAAGTACAGCATTATAGTGTGACAACTGTAGGGGATAATAGAGTACTTTTTCAGAAACTAACTTATTAAAGAGACTACATATTAGAAAGCAAAAATTGAACATAAAAAGTTTTCTAGTTTCTATCATTTCATAAGTTCCTTTGAATCTGGCAGCAATGATGAAGCTTATCTAAAACGAGCACAGGAACTGAAGACATTAGAACTGCATAAATTTTAAACTAACTAATGCGACCCATAATTTTGACAATTATTTTACATGGGCTTTTGCGTATTTTTTAAAATTCAAAATCTTTATTAAATTTTTAAGATAAGATTCTGGAAAATCATTCTTTTGGAACAGCCCTGAGCACAGGATTGTTTCTCAATATGTAGTTAACAAAAATTTACAAGTCATGATGATCTCACGCGCAACACATCAGTGGGTTTATTCTCTGAAAGTAGTCCATTGGTTTAGCAAACAATTGTTCAGTCAATCTCATGCTGAAACTCCTGTTGAAGCAAATGTCCTGATAACGTATCCAATTAAACACTTTGATATGTGAAACATTCCAGTCCTTTAAAACTTTCCTTGAGTAAATGACCCATTTTGATTGAATTTTGTGGCAACATGCAGAGATTAACTGATGGCATTAACCAATTTTTCAGGCACACTATATTTCACACAGCCAGTGTTTATAGGATTCCTACCAGAGTGGAACTTATCTAACACTCTTTGCCTTCCCATCATCCCCTGATTTCTATAGATTCATGTGGTTGATGAAAGACCTTCCAAGCACAACCCCAAGGATGACGAAATTGACACAAGTCAGCCAACCAGGGCTTTTAGTCCTTGGTCAGAGATATTGGTGCCAGATGGTCACATGACCCAATCCTGCCCCATCAGAGTGAATCTGAGGATTGTTGAATAGTACATATTGCAGCAGACATAGTGCTTAGAATCACAGAAAGCACTTTGCTACTACGAGGCAAGTCTAAGAAAAAAGGAAACACACTGTGGAGAGAAAAACCTAGAAACCCTCAGAGAAAGTCAAGATCACCATAAGGATCACCCTACCTCTGGATTTCCATTTATGTAACCAACAAATGCCCCTTTTTAAAAACTGGTTTGAGTATGGTTTCTTTTATTTACAATCTAAAAATGTTTGCCTGAGACATCTCTGATGTGCTTCAAACTCTCCTAGGAATTTTATAGGGGCTATAGGACTCCACTCTCAGGAAGTTTGTTTGATCTTTAAAGTGCTATTACTTACACATGTACAATGGTAGCTTACAGTACTGAGATGGTATAAGATTTACAGCTATCTCCGTTAATGATGAAGAAGGCACAAAGACACTCAAAAGTAAAGAGATCAAGAAGGGCTGTCTCAGAGTGTCTTCGCAGGTCTGGGCCTTGAGAGACAGGTGGGATTTGGATACAAAAGAATTTGGGTGAACTGAACAGAATGAAGTGAAAACACTGGGCAGAAATAAGCCTTGGGTACCTGTAGGTCAGTGCATCTCTGGCTCAAGCACAGAGATCTCTGCTTAGGATAGAGCAGGACATAGGTGAACTGGGTCAGATTATAGAAGATCTTGAAGGACAACCAAGGAGATCCAAATTTTATCAAAGAGCATGAATAACCACTAGATATGTGTCTTAAATTTATAATATTCCTATTTTTAATTATAAAATGTTTACACACCCACTGTAGAGAAGTGAAGGGGGAAAATAACATAAAAAGGAAATAAAACTAATTGATATCACTGAAAGATAACTGCTATTTTCATTTGGACATATTTCATTAACCTTTTTCAAGATGAGGGCCTATATTTAACAAAATTGCGATCATATTGCCTACACAGTTTTGTACCCTCTGTTTTTACTTCCTATATCCATACATTGTCCATAACTGAAATGGTCCACTATAACTGTTAGAGCCATTATTTTGTTATGTACTATTGTTAGATAAGTAGAATTATAATTTTTAGTAGGAAAACATCATGAATGAAAACAGTATTTAAGAAAGAGTTATCTTCAGGAGTCTGAATTGTAAGTGAAGTGTGGGGAAAAAAATCTTTCATTCAGCTAAATATTTATCTTAATCTCACTATGAAAGATTGTGAATCAGAACTAGGATGAGTATTGAGAGAGAAAAAAGTAAAGATGTTGAGGAATTTTGAATAATATTGTGTGGCTTCAATAGGTTATTAGTCATGACAGATAGAAATAAGTTAAAGCCAGCTAAAACAAAACTTGAATAAGAAAAAAAATTAATGAATTATCAGGAAAGGAGAATCTAAAAATAGAGCTTTTGAGGAAGATAGTTGTATTTCACACATACTGAGAGTGAAACCATCTCAAAACAGCCAAGTGGAAATATCTAATAAGCAATTTAAAAACTTAGACTCCAAATTAGTTGGAGAGCAAGACGAGAAATAATATTAATAGCTCTTATTTTATTTAGCTCTGACCATGTGGCTCTTGCTGCTTACATACTTTCCAGTAACTACCTATATACGGCACACAAGTGTAACTCAAGATGAAAGGCTATGTATGGTGCAACTCACCAAATGGAGTTAAAGGCCGACAAATGGAGTATCTTGAGGTTTGATGGCAAAAGAAAATGAAGTCACTTGAGGACACCTAGACAAATTGGTACCAATCATTTTGCGTCCATGTGTTGTTCATTCAGGATGAAAAATCACTAGTTCCCCAAAGGAAAGTCAAGAAGTTAGAGGAATGAATGCCAGGCACAAAAGACAGCAGACCTCACTACAGAAGGCATTGTTCCCATAACCATGACAGCCAGACTTTATCAAGTGCCAGGCATTGTACCAACTGATTTACACCCTCACAACACATTTCTGATGCAGGTACTCCTAGGAGTTTCCTGAGGCTGTGTAACAAATGCCTGCAAGCCAGGTGGCTTAAACACACAGAAATTTACTCTCCACAATTTTGGAACCCAGGAGTCCCAGGTTCAGATTTCAGTACGCTGTCCTCCCAGCAGGGCTGGAGGCCTGGAAAATCCTCCTTGCCTCTTTCAGCTTCTGCTGGCTGCCACATTCCATGGCTTCCACGGCCCCGTGCCACCTAACTTCTTCTTCTGGCTCTTTCTTCACATCGCCTTCTCCTCCTCTGTTTGAATCTTCTCTTCTACATCTTATAAGCACACTTGTCATTGGATTGAGGGCCCCACCCAAGTTGATCTTATCTCAAGATCCTTAATTTAATTACATCCACAAGGATCCTTTTTCCAAATAGGTTCCAGAGATTAGGATGTGGAAGTATTTTTTTTTTTGAGACCACCAATCATCCCACTAGGGTATTATAATCATCTTCATTATGGTGTAAACTATGCAGAATGTAAAGCAAACAAAAACCTATAGGTTTAGCAACAAGCTCATGACTACACAGTGAGGACAGTCATCTTCAAACCCAGGTGGTCTAATTCCCATGTCCGTGGTCTTAACCCCTACACTATATGTGATACACAGAGCATAGGAGATGAAATAATGTAGAATAATAGTCAGAATCAGACATCTAAAAGAAGATGCTTCTACCAATATCAGGACAGAGAAAATGCCCCTTGACCACAGCAAGTGATGGGTTTCACCAGTTTGGAGTGAGGATATATTACTTGTTAACAACAAGATCACACAGCATATACATTTTTGTTGCCTAAGTGAGTTGTTTGGTAAACTGTGTAAATTTGATTTCACAATATGGGAGTCATAACTAATCTTTTTTTTATTGTCTTTACATTAATCCTCCAGTTATAGATTGATCCCTGATAGATGGGCCTTACTTACAATTTTAGTCAAAAGTTTAGTCCATAGAATAAGAATAACAGAAAAGGAATTCTCCATCAGAATAGTGCTTGGACAATATAAATTGTGTCTCAATAAATCCTTGAAGGTGGACTTCTATCCTCAGTATATAGGATAGCACTTTGCCTATAAAATAAAACCAATAAACATTTTTTGAGAGACTAATTTCTTGACCTATGCAAGTATCTGACCTAGTAAATATCAGACATAAGTACATTATGTAGTTAGCATAAAGTTGCTTTGCTTTCTTCTTTAATTGTTCTTCACTTTACAATAGTAGACGACTATTCAAACCATAGGAAATTTCTCAAGGAATGGTAACGCTGGCTGTGGATACATGATCCAAACATCATTACTGCAAAATTCTAGTAAATATGACCTTGGAATATTGTTAGTAATCAGTGTAGCATTTATAGGACACAATCACCTGAGGAATGCCATGCCAAATTGTTACTTTAATATATTTGGGAGAGTGCCATTCTTCCTTGTTAAAGAGGTGCTAAGACTGTTAGGAAGATCTATGCTGACCTTTTCTTATAATAAACATACAACTACCATCTGTGGCTCATTCTTATATCACATGCATGTTGATTTTTCTCCTATTTTCCTAACTTTTCAACCACACAGACTATTCCTTTCTTAAATCCCCATGTCAGGGAGATGTTCTTGACCATCCCATCTAAAGTAGCTCCTGTCTCCTACCACCTCGTTTTACTTTCCAATATCATTTTATTATTTAAAATCATCTTGACCATTTCTATGCTCACTTGCATTGCCTGCCAGCCTTCCACTGTTACTGTTATTCATAGAGTGCAAAACAGTGTCAGGCACATACTAGGTCCTCAGTAAATATTTGTTGAATGAATTAATGAATAATTGAATTCAAACTCTAATGTATAATTAAAGCCCTATGTTAAACTCAGACTAATAGTGTAGTCTACTTCTTGTCAAATACAGGAAAGATATATCAGAGACAAGGAGGGCTCTAAGTAACTCTCAAATTACACGGCAGTTTTGGCTTTTATTCTGGGAGTATTTTTTCTATGGGCCAAATCTTTCACTGGAAATATTTAGATCCTTCTAATACTTCAGAAGGTAGCAACATAATTTTTATATTTAAAGAAAATAACATTCTAATAATACTAGTCATAATGCTTTACTTAATGCTACACAGTGACATGTAAGAGGCATCACATTATAACTTAAAATTCCTATTAAATGTTTGATGTTTGGAGTTAACCAAAATCTATTAGAAATGATTGTATCATCTAGCATAACATCAACCTCTGAAATTAACTAAAAACCCTTCTTCTCATCCTCTTCCAGCTCCTTTGCCAAACTACTTACTGCCATCTACCAGTTGGAGATGAACAGTGACTTTATCCACATTATTGCTGTAACTGTTAAATAAATTGAGCCTGGGTTCATGATGCACTCTGTTCATCCTGTGAATATAGGAACCATGCTCTCCTTCTTTACAGGGTTCTTCTCTGCAACTGCCACAGTCCCTCACACACAGTAGGTGCTCTTTCCATCGCACAAAGGAATTATCAAGAAACAAGTGCTAATCACCTGCTTTGTTCAGGCCTCATGTTTGACTCTAGGAAAGCAAAGGAATACAAGAAACAAGGCTGGGTGTCTAGGACGGGTGCAGCAGAGAGAATGACTGCTGGGTTATGCACCACAGAGAGTATGACCATAAAAATGTTCCCATTGTGTTAGGACAGATGAGGAGCATTTAACCAAGCTTGGTTGGCAAGTGGGTGAAAGGCAGATACTGAATATGTTTGAGGTACCACCTCTGGCTTCTTCACTTCTCCTGAAGAACAAAGTTTTGTCTGTTTAAAATACACACCAAAAAGGCATGTTAGTGGACGTCAGATGTTGCTTCCTCTCACCCAGTATGCAGCTAGGATCTTTTTCCCGCCAGTTCCTATAGTTGAAGATAGTGTTTTTAATCATCTCCTTGTCAGAGAAGTGAATGTAGTTCCCTTATTCTCCAAAATTCCCTGAAGAAAGACAGTATGTATTTTCATTTACCTCTGATATTAGTAATGATTCTGTTGAAGGATGATGGATGTTAAATGGGTATCATTCTCATCCCCCCTGCCTTTCAGCCAGACTGAAGACTTGAGGCAGGTGCTGTTGAGACATGGAAATAGCCATCCCTGATCTCCTGAAGCTAACATTCGGGGGGGGGGGGGGGCAGGAGGGACAGGAGGTAAGGGGAGACTGAACAAAAACAGGATAATTTCAGCTAGTAATAAGAACTATAAAGACTATAAAACTGGAAACAGTATAAGTAGGAGGTTGAGAAGAGCTACTTAGCTAGAGTGGTAAGGAAAGGTGAAAAACTGGAAACAACAAGCAAGTGCAAAGGTCCTGGGGTCAGGAATAAGAATACTTTGAATGATTGAAATAAGATTGGTGTGGCTGGGCTGTGGGGAAATAGAGAGACAGAGAGAGAGAGAGAGAGATATGACAGGATAGTGAAAAGGTGGACTGACACCAGATCTAGTTTTTACCCAAATCCAATAATGTATTACGACCACTTTATTAATGTCTGCATCTTGATCCTTACCACCTTGTCTGGTATCCAATAAATATTTGATGAACGATGAATGATGAATAAGTAAATAAACAAATAACTAAGTGAGTGAATGAATAGGTGAGTGAGTGGATAAATGTATAAATAAATGAAAGAAGTATACTGAATAGCCAGACACTTGCTTTGTTCCACAGCTAAGACTTAAGTCACCTGGCCACAGCTCCTTAGCACACACACTTAATATCTACCCCAAAACAACTTTCCTTTCTGAGGACAGAAGCCAAGTGAATATGCAATGCTTATATGAAGATGCTATATGCCCACAACTCTTTACCTTGTTCCTACCAAAGTGTTTACTTTGTTTTTCAATAACAAGGTCTGAAGTCACAAGCAAAAAGAAATGTAAACATCATATGAAAATATAAATATGCAACACCTTCATCCCTCATATTTGTATAATTCTTTAAAACTTACATAGTATTTTACATCTATGTTCTTATATGATACTGATAACCCTGGGATGTAGTATTTTATGCTCATTTGACAGATGGAGTAAATGGATTGCACACAGACCACAGAGCTGATACACAAATCAGCTTAATAAGAGCCTGGCTGTCCAGCTTCATCCTCAGAGCAGCACACACCCAGGGAGTGAGCCAGGTGCAAGATCACCTGCCTGCAGAGGGACAAACGGCTTCATAAGAGCCCATCTTTCTAGAAAGGGTCCAACTTCACAGGCCAGCAAATCAAAATAGTGGCACTCAATTTTGTTCTCCAACTTGAAATAGTTTCCCTCCTCATACTTTTAACTTCCCTCCTTCACAGAGGAGATTCTCATTGTCTGATTATACTTTGTCTCAATCCCTTGTAAATGGGTACTGTTCTTATATGCAAATGCAAAACAAAAAGAAGGAAATTCTAGCTGCTGGAAACACACTGAGACTTTTTTCTTTATTTATATGAATGCCCATATAAAGTATTGAGCTCCGCATGAAAAGGAAGCTGTGAATACTAATTGATGGTGTGTCAAGATGTTTGAAAAGCATCAGAGACAAGAGAAAACATTATACATAATTGATTTAACCATATTCGTATGACTCTCATTCATATGAGGTACTATGGGCCTTGCAAAAGCAAGCACCGGCATTACTAAATGTATCCATAGACCCCAAGCAAACTTTATTAGTTTTTAACTCTAAATCCTATTCTGAGGATCTTTCTTCATAGATGAGTCTTCTTAAAATCATACTTAAGGTATTTATTTTGGCTAACGTTTCGTGAGCCCTTATCATACACTAGTCACTATGTACACACTTTACATGATATCTAATTTAATCTTCACTACAATCTTATGAAGTAGGAATCACTGATATTTCCATTTTGTAGATTATTAGGAAACTAAAGCCTAAAAAGGTTATGAAACTTGCCCAAGGTTACACAGCCTCCACTACACCTGCTTACATCTTTTAAATCTTTGTCAAAGTCACTCTAATTGAACCTTGAATGTCCAGAGATAAAGCCAGCTATCAAGCGAACCTACAGAGGATACTTACATTTATAAAAGGAATATTTTCCAGATCATGCTTCTTCCATAGAAGTTATATTGAATTGCAGGTTGCTGTTTCAGCTCTCAAAGTGTGCAAAAAACCCCTCTATTTTTCTACAATCCAATTTAAATCTGATTTGAGCCACCTGTCTTCCTAACAGGATCTCAATCTCAGTCAACGTGGGGTGCTTCCTTTTTTCTGAAGTTAAGGCTAAGTTTTCTCTAGTGTCAAGGTAGTAGGGGGAAGGACATCCATCAAATTGACTGCATTTCCATCTGTTCCTCAGAAGCCCACAAGAGTTCCTACTGAGTCATTTCTTGCTTATGCTCCCCAAGGTGGCTCTAGACCTTACTCTCCCAGCTGCTCAAATCTCCTATGTGAAAGCAGGAAAATTCTCTGCTCCTGCATACCCCAAAGTGCCATGGTAAATTGTACGGTGCTACCCAAGGGCATTTTTTGTACACGTTTTATTTCACTGATCCTTAACACTCAGGATACAGGGAACTCCATGAGGAGACCAAGACCATGGACTCATCCTGAAGCCACTTCCTGTCTAGGGTCTTCCTGTACACAGAGCTCCACCTGGGAAGGGAGACACCAAATGCCTCTACAGTTAGATTCTTACAGATCCCTTCCGGGATAGTTTTCCCTAACCTGGGAAATCAGCCAAAGCTGGGGTGAAGTACAGCACACCCCTCCCTTTCTCAAAGATCCACAGTATCAATGCCTCCCCTCTTGGTTTCTCTTTTTCCCTCCCTGAGGCACCTTGTCCAGACCTGGTGAGATGAACGGCACCTACATCACATATTCTCCGGGGTCTTTTGTGTATTTTGTCTCACAAGTCCCATCAGTTTCTATCTATGGTCTCTGCTTTGTAAACTCAACAGCCAGCTAAACATTTCATTGTTAATTTCTTGTTGCTGCATTACTCTTTCCTCGAGGCAATGGATAGCTGGCAGTTGATTCCATGAAAGGCCAAAAAGTAAAAGAAAATATTGGAGAACTATATCTTTATATTTCAAATATTATATTATGATATAGATACAGTTGGTCATCCCTCTGAAAGAAACCAGGAATGAATATGTCCTCCTGAAAGGATATATTAGCATTGACCAATATCTCATGTTTGGAGAAACAGCAATATTTTTTGTTTTATTGTATTCTAGACAGAGATACTAAAGGTCTTGCATCAATTCCAATGTGTGTGTGTGTTGTGTGTTGTGTGTTGTGTGTGTGTAGGGGGGGATGGTTTCCCATACCACCAAGCAATTCTTGAACAGCAGTAGAGTGTCTTACAATTCAACTCAAATCCAACACTATCTACTGTAGATAGCATCTGATCCCACAGGTTCGAGGCTCAATCCTACAAGACTGCTCCCCCCATCCTTCACCTTCTTACACACATTTCAGACACCAGTCACAATTCCAGGACGTCACCTGTGATTCTGAGCAACCACCTATAGACTAGAGGTTCCCAAAATCCCCTCCTTGGGTTTAATTACTTTGCTAGAGCAGCGCACAGAACTCAGTAAAACATTTTACCTACTAGATTACAGGTTTATTAGAAAGAGATATAGCTCAGGAACAACCAGACTGAAGAGATGCTAAGGGCAAGGTATAGGGAAAGAGCAGAGAACTTCCATGCCATTCTCCCAGCACCTCCATGTGTTCACCAATCCCAGAAGCTCCAAACCCTATCTTTAAGGTTTTAATGGAAGCTTCATTACGAAGGCATGATTGATTAAATCATTGGCCACTGGAGATTGATTCCCCCAAAGCAGGGGATTTCTGAAAGTGCCAATCCTCTAATTATGTGGTTGGCTTTTCTGGTGACCATCCCCCTACCTTTAGGTGACCCAGGCATGGTTCAAAAGTCACCACGTTAACATAACAAAGGACATCTTTGTCATTCTTATCACTTAGGAAATTCCAAGGGTCTTAGGAGCTCTGCCAGAAATGAAAATGAAGACCAAATATATACTTCTTATTATAAATCACAATATGACAGATATAAAAGAGGAAGGGAGATTAGTAACGCCAATCTCTAAAACAATTTATAAAAATGTGACTTCATGATGTATTATTTTTAAAATACCACTGCCTGCTCCTCATCTAACCCAGAGAGTATTTTGAGGACTAGAATATGATCTTCCTGTATAGAGTTAAGAACTTACCAATGTCCTCCTGAATCTATTTACTTGGTTTCAATCCTTCTTATTGCTAAGGTAAATTCATCATTTACAAGAATTCTCTAATCCCTCCCTAATCACAATATTCCTTAAACTTTCCTATCATTGAGTTTATCTACAGCACACAGTTATCCTTTGTTGTTGTAACAGAGGATGACACCAACACAGCTGACAAACCATACTCATGTGTTTTGAGGGGTTTTTTCCTCTTTCTTCACAATGACTAATGAATGTGATTCATGTAACTAATTCAGCCCAGGGTCAACAAAATATCTTGGGGGCTGGATGCTTTTGCAAGAAAGACACTAGCATTTCCTTGGAAATTTTTCTCTATCCAGCACCAGCCCAGGACCACTACATAATCCACTTTCTAATCTAATTCTGAAACCAGATTGTAGGGTAGGTATTATTATCTTCAGTTTACAGATAAGAAAACTGAGGAACCATACCATAGTTTCACAATCAGTAAGGAAAAAGTTAGCATTCAAACTCAGGTATTTTTTAACGTGAGCTCATGTCTTTCTCTTCACCAAAAGGCTGAATTTCTGTAGAAGAAACAAGGAGAAGATATTGAAGAGTGGTGCTTGCATGTTAATGAGAAGAGATATGACCACAATGAGCAAAAATATGAGATATTACAAGGGAACGTGAGAAAGGAACTTAAGCATAAATTTGATTCAGAGGTACCAGAGATCTTCAAACTTATGGTGATCTGTACTGTACTGTAACAAATGAAAGACAAGAAGACCTACGCCCAAGGCAGGGCGATGATCAAGAACCAATAGAAAGACGAAGATCCAAGAGATGTGAATGACGTAGATGAATATAGACATTGCGTTGCCAAAAAACGGCCCATGCAGAGCCACCAACAGGCACTGGTTAACTGGCTTTCCCACTTAGAGTGCAAGAGTTCTGACTTTTGTTTCATTTGGATTCTACTGGAATGGGTGTCCTTTCTTAATAATACACCTAGACTTTAGTTTTTATTCTTTGTCCAATTTGGAAATTTTATAACAGTTTTGTACAGAACAACTAAATTCATGTTTACTAAATAGTAAGCTTAAGTGTATGTTCATATGCCAACAAAAATTCATTGTTTTTTATTTAACTGTTCAGCATATAATTACATGGTAGCACTAGTCTTAGATGCCAATCCTTCCTCAATGAGGTAAGGCACTTAGCTAGATGTATTTACAAAACATGTTTTGGTCTCTGTCCTATCCAGGCTCTTTTGTTGCCTCCGTGTGTGCATGTGTGTAAGATTACACACACATTCTGTTGTTCTGTGTTTTATGCTAAAGAACTCGTTTCATCTCAACTGGATGCTTTGTTCTGTCTATTTGGATGTTCTGTCAGTCTTGCAGTCTGCAATTAACAGCATTCTTCAGCCATGGTATTTCCATAACGTTAGCTTTTTATTTTTGTTTTTCTCTATCTATGCACATGTGGAAACCTGAAACGATGACACACTCTTCCAAACATGCACTGGGAATTATCTCTTCACACACTACTATTTTAGGCAGGATTTTATATGCTGCCCTGAATTATAATAGGAAGAGAACAACTTCTGGATTAATGTTCCCCCCATAAATCCTTCTGTACAAAGCAGAAAGAAGAGAAGAAAAAGAAAGAGACAGAGAAAGGAAGAGAGGAAGGAAGAAAGAGAGGGAGGGAGGGAGGGAGGAATCATGGTTATTTTTGTACCATTAAAGATTTCTTACACCTGAAGCAGTTATAGTTAAGGCTGTCTGTATTAAGTCATTTGAATTTGCTCTTTAGCCATTGCATGCCAATTGATTTATAAACAATAGAAGCACACACAAAGGTAAGTTCCTTGAACATAGCCTTAAACCAATATTAATTTTTAATTTCCTTTGAAAAAAAATGTATCTTATTGTCTACTTTAAGAAATAAAATTTTATTCTATAATAAAATTAACAATAAAGAACTATCTTTTTAAAAAAATACAGAGAGTTGCCCGTTTCTGTTTATTTATAGAAAAACTAAAACATGATTAAGGAAGAACAGATTGCCAGATAGCTACAAGCATTAAACTCGGTTGGGTGTTCATGCAGACACTTACACAAATCACATACTTACCTATGTCATGCCACTTCTAAAATATATTTGATCAATATACAAAATTCACTTTCACTGTCTTCGCTTTAATTTAATTTTGGAATGTCTCTTTACTAGATTGCTAGAGTATTTTGTAAATTCATTCATTCAACAAATAAACCATTCAATAGATACTGCATGCAAGGCTCTGTGCTAACCTCCAGGTGATACAGAGATGAAAGATTTCCAGAATTTTCCCATAAAGGCTAAAATGAGATAAATATAATAGAGATTTATTTATTTATTTATTTATTTATTTATTTATTTACTTACTTACTTACTTATTTTAAACATTTTTTTTAAAAAGATTTATTTATTTGAGAGTGCGTGAACATGAGTGGTGGGAGGGGCAGAGGGATAGAATCTTCAAACAGACTTCCCGCTAAGTGGGGAGCCCCACGAGAGGCTCCATCTCACAACTCCTGAGATCATGGCCCCATGAGATCATGACCTCAGCTGAAACCAAGAACCCCACGCTCAACCGACTGAGCCACCCAGGCGCCCTCATAATAGAGTTTTAAATGTTCAGTGCCAAGGATGGGTTTTCAAACTGCCCTATTAGAGTTTAGATGAAGTGGAAAGTAGATATTTTCAGGAAAGCAGGAAAATAACAATTTAAAACAACTCATGCTCTTTGTTCCAGAGAGAAACAAAAATTATTACCATATTACCTCATTTTGAATTGCAAGTTCTTTCTGCCTAATTTTTTGTGGTTGGAACTCACTTGGCATGAGCTCATTTTTTCTGCCAGTGCGGCCAAGGTATTGCGTGGATTTACTGTGAATGCAAGTTTACACTGCGCTGGCGGAGTCAGGCTCCAAGCAGGAGGGCTGGCCAGTGTGGTGTGGACAGACCGTGATTTGTGCCACCAAACACAACAGCTAAATCAAATAAAGGCTTCTGGTGGATGATAAAATGTCAATCCAGTCAAACAAATATGTTCTCCTAACTGCGGTGGCAAATATTTTCTTCTTCCTGACTGCCAGCTCCTTTCAAAAATGATTCCCAAAGGCTTTTTTTCCTTTGTTTAGGTTTTATGTGGGGCAAATTAATTCATGATATGTTATTATGAAAAAAAAAGCAAGGCAAAACAAAAAACAACAACAACAGCAAAATACCTCTTTCTCCAACCTTCCTCAAAATACCCACAGGAGCCCACCCAAAGAATGGCCTGAAACAAAACACTTTTGTTCAAAGCCAGGAAGGCTGGCAGACCTGCAAGTCTGCCCATAGCTACCTGTATCACGGGTAGCTGCAGAGAAATATGCAAACTGGCAAACTGGGTACATTTTACTGTTTTACAACAATATGTTTTATTGTTCTCTCGCTAAGTTCTTTGCCAAGGGCAAGGAGCACTGAAGTAGCTGGGGGGAGCCCAGACACAGCTGTCAGCGTGAGCCTTACCACTTCTGGCGTTGCTTTCTTAGCCAAGAGGCACTGCGATTGCTTACCAATAAGTCATGATGAGTTGATAATGCAGGTGGACTACATCATAAATATTTCAGCATTTGAGCATGTTTTTCTATCCACAGCGACATAATCCTGCAATGGCAAAGGATCCTCCCCACAACGGGCAATTAGAGAGAGGTGGGAACAACTATTAAAAAAAATCCATGAAAATAAAACTGCTTTTAATTGAGTACATTAAATGGCTGATCCATGATGACTAAAACAGAGCACTACTTAAAATTAAGCTTCCTTTGAAAATTGTCTTAAGTCTATACTATTTCAGCATTTTTAAATTGTGAACTACTTATAAAATATGAATTTGTTTCTCTAGCAATATTAAAACCAAAAAGTAAATTATCCGAAATGAATCAAAATAGATCAGAAAAAGAGGGGCACCTGGGTGGCGCAGTGGTTAAGCATCTGCCTTCGGCTCAGGGCGTGATCCCAGAGTCTTGAGATCGAGTCCCACATCGGGCTCCTCCGCTATGAGACTGCTTCTTCCTCTCCCACTCCCCCTGCTTGTGTTCCCTCTCTCGCTGGCTGCCTCCCTCTCTATCAAATAAATAAATAAAAATGTTTAAAAAAAAAAGAATAGATAAGAAAAAGAAAAAAAATTGGTTATATGTGACTAGCCTCAACTGATAGGATGGTACTCGGGATGTTGAAAGATCTCCCCACTGAATTTTCATAAGCTCTTTACATCACCCATTTTTATTAAGTGTTTGATAATCATTTGTATTCTACTTAGGGATAGCCCATTAAAACGGATTGTTTACAATATTCATAATTCTTTTTTCCATTCTTTAACGAACCATATGGGTTACAAAGCCTTGTAAGAAATGTTGCCCGAAGCTTCTGCGGCCTGAGTCTCTGGCACACAAGTTGAGCCACCCTTTCTCCCTGTCCAGGGCACTTAATTCTTCCCCCCTTCCCTACTCTTTTTCTTACTGTTTCATCCAAGCTTTCAAAACGCCACTAAGAGAAAGGAACTAGGACACTGGCCGCCGCGGCAGCGGCCTGGAGCACGTGAGACGGGTTTTGGGTGCCAGCGCTGCCGCTCACTGAACCTGGGGCTAATAATACTCACAGCACTGCTTGGAGATGAGAGAATACACGCAAGGCTTCTGAAATGTTAAAGTGAAGAGAAATATGTATTATTGTATTTCAGTGACAAGGAAACTAATGTAAATCTGTCACATTTTGTGCCTTGATCAGAAATGCTTCCAAATCAAGAGAGTCTTCATTATGTTTGTTTCCTTCATAAATTTTAATTCTGAAAATATCAGAACAACTTCATATGGGAAGGGAGGGCAACCAAGGCAGAAATTTTTTGGTAAATAGAGGTTGGTTTGTTTTCTTGAAGTAGAAGCAAAGTAATTTGCTTTTTCTCTTCAGTGACTATTTTCTTCTCTGGATTTTTATTCCAAACAGACTCAGAGAATATGTATTTTCAGAAGTATATAGAATAAAACAATATCTGTCTTCAGACCCTTCTATTTTACCACCCTGTTTAGGTGGGAGGAGACTTCATTTATCTAAGGTTGCAATTTTCCTCATTTATCTTATGCAGCATTGTTTGATTTTATTTGTGGGTCCATTTCATGTTTAATACTTTTAAGAGAAAAGGGACATATGTTTCTGGTTATGTGTTTTGGGGGTTCTTTTCAAACTGTACGCGAATCAGTGATTTTTCACACCAGTAAGTGTCAGAAAAAGTCAATACCTGATTAACTGTGAGTAATAATCCAAAAACAGAAAATGCGAGCCTGAATCAGTGACTTGTTTAAGCAGAGAACTGAGAATGTTGGGTTTACAGCCAAAGCCTGATGTGAAATTTCTCCCCAGTTGCCCTGATAATTCTTTTTTGAAGCACTAGATGGCACTATGAATTCACTTAATTTAGACCCCAAAAAAGCCCATCCATAATTTCAAACAGAAAAAAAGATGAGAATTTTCCTTAGCTAATGTGATAGCCTGACACATATTCTTAAGGAAATGAATTTATATGATGTAACAGTTATTACATTAAGTTCCAGTGGAAAAAAAAAAACCAGCATCTTCTTTCGGCAAGGGAAATGTGACTGTTTCTACAAACACACACCAGTCAAATCAATGCTCAGAGTCTAGTCAGAGGAAAAGAGTCAGACATGCTTGTTGCCTAACTTGACTACTTTTTGACTTTCTTGACTACCTGACAGTCAAAACAGGCCAGTTCGTGTGTGTCAATACAGGCCGTAGGTTTTATGTCATAAAGTGAACTTTTGTGTTTGTTAGATTTCTTTGCTGCTGCCTTTGTAGTCTGGCTGGTTAGTTCAGTTGGTTAGGGCACTCTGCTAATGAGGCCAAGGTCACCCCGGTTTCCATCCTTGCCCGGGGTGGGGGGGGACGTTCTCCTCACGGAGAGAAAGGCTCTTTCTGGACTAGAAACTGTGACCTTCACTCTGACCGGCCAACTCATGAATGTCTGATCTTCAAAGATGACTGCATACGAAAATCTGGACGATCAGAGTAAACACATCACTACAAGGAGATAAAAGCAATTCAAAATGTATATCCTATTAACTGCAGATCTGAAATGCCATTTTTTCCCTCTAGAAAGGACTCCGAGACTGCTTCTAAAATCAACTCTATTAACCAGCGAAGTTGTATTCCTTGTCCATCCATTCGAACAGAGCATGAAGAACCTTCTCTATGCCAGGCAGGGCACCAGGTACTGAAGGGTCGAGAAGTGAGAAACTACTAGTATCACAATGACTTAACCTTCTTACGAGGAAGAGAAAGAGGCAAGCAAATATTAGATAATGTGACAAATATCATAATAGAGAGATACATAAACTGCCAAAGAAGCAAAAAGAAAGTCTCACTTCTCAATCATATGAGCTAGATGGTAAAGGATTGATGCAAGCAAGAGCCAAACGTGGACACGAATATTCAGATGAAAAAACAGCATGTGGAGACAGAGGTGTGTGAGAAAGAGGCATGTTTGAAAACATGGAAGTGTTTCCTGTGCCTAGAATTTTGGGTATGTGGTGCGGAGCGGCAGGCCTTGAGCTGGCAAGGAGTCCACATTAAATCAGATAAGCTTTACATAACCTAAATTTAAAAAGTGATGAAAGCCAAATATAAAATAAATATCCATGAATCCTCATTAACATGAGTAAACAGTTGAATAAATAAGTAAATGGGGGCGATGGGATAAATCTCCCATCCAGAAGAATCCTGAGTAATGTATGCAGATACGACCCCCCTCAGGAAGGTGGAACGTAACTCCCCTCTCCTTCAGTGTGGTCTGAACATAGTAACTTTCGTTCACACTGTACAGTGTGGAAAGAGGGATAAAAGAGTGAGTTACCATGGAAAAACCTGGCAAACACACCTCAGCCAGGCGATCAAGGTAAACATTGACACTGACAAGTCATGTTTATGGTACTTTATCCCAATGACCTTCTTCCCCAAAACCCATGACTTCAGTTTAACCGTGAGATCAGACAAATCCCAACTGAAGAATATTGTGCAAAATATCTGACCAGTGTTCCTCAAAACTCATAGTCATCAAAAACAAGGAAACCGTCACAGCCGAGAGGGGCCTAAGGAGACATGACCTTGTAATGTGATATCCTAGATGGGATTCTGGAGCAGGAAAAGGAAAGTAGATTAAAACTAAGGAAATATGAAGTGTGGACTTCACTTAGGAGTATAGCAATATTGGTTCATTAATGCTGATAAATGTATCATACTGTTATATGATGTTAATAAGAGGAGACATTGGGGGCAGGATACATGAGAACCCTCTGCATTGTTTTTGTAATTTTTCTGTAGCTACAAAGCTATTCTAAAAGAAAAAGTTTAAAAATCTGGGTAACAAATTATCATTTTGAATAAAATTAATGTATTATTTTTTCAAGAGTTATTTGTAAATGTGGTAACATTCTCTACTCTACCTACCCTCTAAAAGGGAGGAGGGAAGAAGGAAGGAAGGAAGGAAGGAAGGAAGGAAGGAAGGAAGGAAGGAAGGAAGGAAGGAAGGAAGGAAGGAAGGAAGGAAGGAAGGAAGGAAGGAAGGAAGGGAGGGAGGGAGGAAGGAAAACTGACCTGGACTCTGGCCTCAAAAATCTCTACACATTAAGAGTGCCACATAACATAGCTATGTAGCACATTAAAGTGATTATAAAATAACTGATGGAAAGAGCCATTGTCAATCCTATCCATGATCGAAGGACAAGGGTGAGGAAATGATTACACATAATATTCACCAGAGAATATGAATTGTGTTCCCATATTTCTTCTTGGTGGGATGATAAAAAACACACCAGTAGAATTCACGGTAGACATTTAAGTTCTCCAAAGTCTTGCTGAAATATAAACAATCAAAGGATACCACTTTAAGTCATTTTTACACAGCGTACCAAGCCTGGGCTCCTTCAGGCACCAGACACAGGGAAGAGACATAATGGAAAGCATTAGAAGGAACCAAGAGAGATTCCTTCTTCTGCTGAGCTAACATGGCCCATTATAAAGAATAATGACTATGAACAGGATAAACTTGCCCTACCCATTTGCAGGTGAGGAA
Source organism: Ursus americanus (assembly GCF_024610735.1). Classification (NCBI taxonomy): domain Eukaryota; kingdom Metazoa; phylum Chordata; class Mammalia; order Carnivora; family Ursidae; genus Ursus; species Ursus americanus. The sequence continues at coordinate 71,605,531 of NC_142128.1, forward strand.
ATGAAGGCTCAGAAAACTTGCTCCCATGATTGCAACAGCGGCAAAAGAATGGCAGTCTCAAGCCTGTTTTGCAAAATATATCCTCTGTACCTTGTGTTCTATGTAAAAAGTAACCCCTGAAACCGCACAGCGGGTGGAATTGTAGAAGTCATAACAAATCCAGGTCTTCTGAGCTTTAGTTTTGTGTACCTGTTTCTCATTAGGGACAGTTGCATCGGGACTATTCACCCAGTGATATTTCTATTATTGCAAAAAAGCAATTGTTTTGTTCTAGACTCTTTTTTGCTCACGCTGCAGCTTGCATTGGCAATGAGAAATACCATCATTGCACCAATCCAAGGGCAAAAGCATGATGTGTCCCTTAGTCAGCAATTGAGAGGAAAGAGCATTTATTTCCAGTAATACCTAATAGGCGATGCTTAATACAAGTTCATTAATACTGAGGAAAAGCATTTTTTACTATCTTTTATTATAACCCTCAGTGCATTCGTGGGATATTAAATTTGTCTTCCTACTTGATAGTTATTCATTTACTTCCATGCGGAGAAGTTTCTTTCATTTAAGATGCTTTGTGGAAAATTCTGATTATCTTTTGAATTATTTCTTTGAATTATTCTGTGTCTTTGAATTATTTTGACAGTTAACAGTAAGAAAAATATTACGTAGTGATACCGTAGACTCATACAGCCATACACATACATTTAACTCAATTCACAGGACAATATATATGCTTCATTCGTACAATCACTCATATTCTTTTTATTCTATTCTCATTCATTTATTAAATTCATTCATTATTCATTAAATAACGAGACTCATTAATTTTGTATCATGGCTTACAGTTTAAAGAATATTACCTTGAATATTAATTCACAAAATATATCCATGGTATTACTAAACAAAGAATATTTTTAGAATCCTTTATATTTTAGGTGTTATACTGAAACAATGCCAGGTATATATTTAGACTCAATGCATTTTTATTAAATTAAATAAATGAATTAACTCTCTAACTTAAACATGTTGGTCATTTGCTGTAATTGCTAGCCAAATGATTTTAACATGGCTTGGACACTGACTTTTTTATTTAAAAATCACATTAAATATCCTATCAGTAAAACAGATAAATAAAGATAGATACAATTAATACAGATATGTGTCATAGACTAGATATAATATGTTATCTATTAAACCGCACTTCTGGAAAATTGCCTAAATGGCATGAATCCTAACTGTTTAGCATTCAAAAATAAAATAGTTGAGGAGATTTTCAGTGCTGATAAACAGGTGTAACATACATATAACAGATTACAAATTAAAGTTATATAAATCTTTTCTTCAACATAAACTTGAATCTTGATTTACTTTTATATGGAAATTCCAGAAATGAATACTTCTCAGTTTCAAGATGAAAATATCTGAAACTCCTTCTTCCTCTTCTCCTTCCATCCTGTCTTCTCCCATATTTTTCCCTCTCCTCTTTTCCTTTTAGGTTTTCTTTTTTTTTTTTTTTTAAAGATTTTATTTATTTATTTGACAGGATAGAGACAGCCAGCGAGAGAGGGAACACGAGCAGGGGGAGTCGGAGAGGAAGAAGCAGCCTCATAGCAGAGGAGCCTGATGTGGGGCTCGATGCCATAAGGCCGGGATCACGCCCTGAGCCGAAGGCAGACGCTTAACCACTGTGCCACCCAGGCGCCCCTAGGTTTTCTTTTTATTATATGTGGCTAGATATAGAAATAAGTATAGATATAGATGTATGTAAATGTATGACCACTTATATATACATACTTCGAGATGTTTCCTTGCTTTTTCCACTGAGATAGCAATGGGAAGAGCAGTGCTCACGCTACAAAGAGCACACAGAGCGTCTAGACCCTGGTCTCTATTTACCATGCTGCTCCAGAACTTTCCACAGAAATGACTTACTCCAGGGTTGGGGCAATGAAAGTATCAGATAAGCCTGAACATCTGGTGTTACCCGAAAGTGAGAAAGGGCTCCAAGAATGGTGGGGACAGGTTCTAAGGACACAGAAATCAGCTTGAAGAGATTTCTACTGGCAAATCTGAGATAATTTGACCATAAAGACATGATAGTAATAGGTAATTCCACCCATCGAATAAAATAGGAATTCATGAACTCATACTAATTAATTAATTTGAGAGACTGATAAGGAACGGGATATTGCCAGAGTCTGAACATAGCCCACCACCAAATCCTAATTAAGTATCAAAGAGGGGACTATAGCTTTACTGTGAAGAAGCCTAAAAGTCCCCTTTTAATTAAGCAAGCAGAGTGGATATCTCCATTAACGAAATGAACTGAGGTTGTGAGCCCCAGATATGATAGAATGAGGAAAGCTCAGTGTCATTTCTGTTCACTCCTACCAAAGATGCAAAAGTTGAATATAATCATTAGAAAGATCTGATATACTTACTTACTTGCTCAACCCCTCTGTAGATAGCCAATCTCCTAACCAAGCTAAGTTAAGCGGCTTGGCCCTCAGTGCGGCAGCCTCAGTAGCCCTCAGTGTCACTGCTTCCTCCAAGCCAAAGGATGAGTATTCTCTCCACTATCTCATGTTATCATTCACTTGGAGATTTTTCCTGCAATTTTAGGTTTACAAGATGTTTCTGTTAAGAGATGGAGACAGGTGTTTAATGTAGAATCTTTGCAAAATTTGGAAAGCCACTGTCCAGAATTACCTGTTGCATGTTGGTGTATAATAAATACTTCCAATTTTTTTCTATATAATTCTTATTAGGTGGAGAGATGTTATGAGATATTTTATATTATCAAATAATATCTTTTAATTTTTCCTCTTAATAATACTTCTTAAACTTTTATACTAATAAATAGCCCTTTATGGTATTACTTTAATGACTGCATATTATTTCTCATATTAATTTCATCGCAAGTTTGGACTTTGAGGGTGTGTCCAACGGTCTTCTATTACAAACATTACTATATGTGTATACTTTGCATGTAGTCATGATTATTTCCTTATGATATGAAATTTCTGAAACAAAAAATTCGTATTCATAGCATTTTGATATTTATTGCCAAAATGCCCTCCAGATGCATTATAGCCATTTTTATTCCTACCGACAGAGTATGAGAGAGCATATTGCCCCACAGCTCTTCCACGTAAGCTATTATATTTTTTTAAGGATCTTCAATTTGTAATTTTATTTGTTATTATCACCTGATTTTTGTGAGATTAAGCATTTAAAAATGTTTATTGACTTCTTGTGTTTCTTTGAATTTTCTCTGATAATTTATATTCATTTTCTGAGTTCACTAATCCTAATCAGAGGTTATAGTCCTCTATTTCAATTTAGATTTCCATCCCTGTCCTTGAGAAACCTGTAGAGTGGTGAGAGATGCAGACATTTAACAAAAACTACAATACAAAGTGAGAAGTATTTTATCAGATACTTTTTAAATTTTGATATGGGAATATACCCAAAGAAAGCATTAATTCTCTGTCGGGGGTCAGAAAAGTCTTCGGAAAGGAAACTACAGTTGAGCTGGACTTTGAGGAGAAATGAGAGCTTTCCAGATGGACAACTGGAGAAAATATCTAGTGCTCAAGGAAAACCATGATCAGACACTCGAAGACATGAAAATGAATGGTTTGTTTAAGAAACAATGAAAAGTCTGATGTAACTAGAATTTGAGATATATACCTGATTCAAGGCAAACACATACACATACAATATGTATGTATATAGTTGATATACTCAAAAACTTTCCATTTTAGCCATACATAATTGTAAAACTCATATTCCACTTTAATTAGCAAATGCCTCGTAAAATGAATGAATGTTAAGAGATGTTTTCCTTCCTAATTTCCACTGAGGTAAACGTTTTTGTTTTTGTTTTTTAAAGATTTTGTTTATTCATTTGACAGAGAGAGAGACAGCCAGCGAGAGAGGAAACACAAGCAGGGGGAGTGGGAGAGGAAGAAGCATTGGCTCCCAGCGGAGGAGCCCGATGTGGGGCTCGATCCCAGAACGCCGGGATCACGCCCCGAGCCGAAGGCAGACGCTTAATGACTGAGCCACCCAGGCGCCCCGAGATAAACGTTTTTAACTGAGTTGTTGCTTTCACTTAGTAGCCAAAACCTTATAATTGGGAATCATTTATTCAAGAAGTTTTTGATACTGATCCATTCATCCCTTCATTTATTTTTAAAGTGTTTATAGACCACCTCTATGTGAGCAAGCAATTTTGAAATTCAGAGTCCTTTTACATTGTTTTCAACAAATGTGTGGAATTATTATGAATCTACCACAAATTCACTGATCTTGAGATACAGTTATCCAAATAAAACAGTAAGTAGTCTCCACACACCAAAACAAAAATAATTCTGTAAACTGGGGCGCCTGGGTGGCTCAGTCAGTTAAGCGTCTGCCTTCAGCTCAGGTCATGGTCTCAGGGTCCTGGGATAAAGCCCCACATGGGCTCCCTGCTCAGCAGGGAGTCTGCTTCTCCCTCTCCCTCTGCCCCTCCCCTTGTATATGCTCTCTCTCTCTCACTCTCACTCTGTCCAATGGGTAAACAAAAAAATTTTTTTTTTTAAAATAATGATTTTGTAAATGGTATTTAACATTTAGTGACCCAAATATTTTTCTTATGTTTCTGTTTTTTAGGCATATTATATTCATCCTGTTTCCTAAATATCTATTAATAATTAAATGGAATTTTAATTTTAACCAAAGTTAAGTTGTTTTCCTAATACATAAAGATCTCAAGCACTTTGTCTTGCATGTGTTCCTGACATAGATAATCTCAAATATGTATGAAACATGCTAGTTTCAGTAACACACTGTATCTGAAACTTGACAAATATATTTTAAACTCTTAAGGTTATATAAAAACATCAAATCATAAATTAAAAAATACTTAACTGAATCCCTCTGCTGTGAAGACAGTTGGAAGTGCTGCAAGGAATAAAATTTTGGGGCAGAGCCGTCTAAGTAGAAAAATTTGCAATCCAATTAAAGAGGCAAAGTCCATACCAACAATAAAAACGTAAATAACACAAAAGTTAAGTAGTTAATTATGAGAACTACTCAAGGGTTGTAACAAAGCAATATATTATAAATTGCCACATGTAATATGCATCCAAGATTTATTAAAATTTCAAACAGGAAGAATTCAGAGTGCAGCCAGAATGACTTTGGAAGTTTCTTTCTCCTTAATTTCCAAAAAATGAAACCAATGGTATTCTTCAACCTCTGTTAATTCTTTTTCCCCATCCTGTAGAAGATATTTCACCCACTTCCTATTCTTTGTTCTCCTTTCCGCTGCCATTTCTATATAAAATGTGGCAGCTTAAATGACTGTAAAGTCTATAATGTCCTTTGAAACGTAAATCTCTGCCAAGTTGTTCAGATTTTGCTGACCACACAACTGAGTCCACCATTTTGGCTGAGTCAACAGTTTCTTATCAATTTATTCAGATGGATGAATTACTTGCACGTGTCACTACACTGATGTATACTCAGGTGAGATCCTCTGAATTTCCCTATACGAGCCCACCCACTGGCCATAACAGCAGCAGACGTTCACTTCTGCTGGCTCCTTGACACAAATACTGGCAGGGTTAGGAGGCTAAGGTGAGTTCTAGGATTTCAATGTCCACGCCACCATTGCTGGATATTTTCCCCAACGTGACTCCTTCTCGATGTGAATCCAATCTTGATGTTCGTTTATAGAATTATAACTGAACTCATTTCCACGCCTAGATTACGTAGTCATAAGAATCTCACACATATATTCAAAAACAATGTAAAAACTCTGAATTGCAAGCTGCTTGTTCACATATAGGTGATCCATAAACACTTAAAAATAGATGAAGGGATGAATGGATTAGTATCAAAAATCTTCTCGAATAAATGATCCCCCATTATAAGGTTTGGACCGATAAGTAAAAAGTAACATTCAGGGTTCTAAAACATCACGTTGTGCAATCTAAATATATACAACTTTTAAAAATAAGGACTTAAAAATTGGGGAATTCTATTTTGATATATTTGTATATTTTTTCATGTATATGTCTGTGTGTATAACAAATATTTTCCATGTAAGTAGAAGTTCCAAGATTATAATCTGGAACTGAATACTAAATACAGTCTTGACAATATTGCACTGGATGCTGGCGCAAAGATCCTAAGCAGGACTTTGAAATCAGGGAAGCTGTTATTCCAGATTTTTAAGTAGCTGCAGTTAGTGGACATCATTCAATTAGATTTAGATGCCAGAAAAAAATATGACTCTCAGTGTAGACAAAGATTTTACAGGACAGTTTGTCTTTTGTTTGCAAACCAGAAGAATGTCTCTCAATCTATGAAGTAATACATGTATCATACAGGAAGGAATTTTATAGCTAAGCAGATTATTCCTTCTCACACCACATAACAATGCATGTAGCTAGGCCAAGTTTTCAACGTAATGTAATTATGGAGAATTTTCCTACAGACCCACACGGAAGGTTTTTAAAAAAAATAATAAGCAAGGGTCGGAATAGAGATAGCTTAATATTCTGGGAATGTGCAATCATGAATTTAGTGATTGCTATTTGGAAAGTAAAAGTAAATACCAGATCACTTGCCTCTTTTATCTACTTTTAGCTGGAGTGGAATTGTAAGCCACAGCCTCCCTCTACCTCAGCTTCCTGGTGCTTGATTTCTAAGGTGATGGCTACCACGTGAACAGTTTCATTTTTATGGAGGCAGCCTAGCCTAACAAGGGCAGACCTTCTAGCAGTTAGTCAGGGAAACTGTGATTCGTTTTTTGTTCTACTTAGTAAGAGACTGTAGGGGGAAAAAAAATCAGATTTTTGAGCATCGGTTTATCTACATTCAGTGGAAATAATCTCTGTTGTTCCCATCCAGCAGTATCCAATAGGACACTGAATTTTGACAAAATGTGTTATCCGTTAATGAGATAATAACAATGTGCCTTGCTTCAAATGCAGTTCTCTAGGTTTTGGTTTGTGTTTTGGTTTGTTTTGGGTAGAGATTTTTGTTTTGAGTTTTATTTGTGGGGTTTTGTTGTTGTTCTTCTTCTTGTTGTTGTTTGTATCGGAAGCTCACCACAGACATGTCCAACTTTGAAGGAGAACTATTATTCCCTAAAGTGTCATTGTTGGTCAGCTTCCATAGAGACAAGGTGGGAGGGGAGAGAAAAGTCACCACATCTCAATTCACTAGGAACATATTCTCTCCAGTAACAGAATGAGAATAAAGGCAGACCCCCACATCGTTATAATAAACTCAGAAACATCCGATTCTTTTGTGGTTCTGGAACCGTCAAGTACTAACTGATCGTTAAAATAAGTGTGTCATGGATAGATATTGAAAACTTTACATTCTAAATGTTATAAAATAAAGAAATAAAATTTTTTTAGTAATTGGGTATGATCTTTTAATTTTGTAAGATTTTCTTTAGTGAAATTCAATTAATTTCATACCTATTATCTCAGTTCCTTTACAACTTTCCTGTGCAATCGATCCTAAAAATTTTCACACTATTACTTTCAAATGAAAAGTGTTAGAATTCAGTATATAAATTCATTTGGATTTGTTAGAAATGGTTGAGAGAGACAACACAATAATATTCTAACACCATTTGATTGTGTTTACCTGGTCTGTTGTTGATAGGGGTTTCCTCATAGAAATTCAAAATGCCAAATCTCTTTCATCCAATTTCTTACAAAATAATTTGTATGTGCCATGATATCCTGTAAAGTGAAGATTCCTTTTCTCCCTCCATTTCTTTGCTAAACCTTTCAATCCCACAAAAATATCCTATCTTAAATATTGATTTGGATACATTATTCCAACTTACATAGATATGATTTCAGTTCCAAGTTCTATCTCTCAAATATGGATTAACTTCTGATCATTTATATGTTGTTCCAATTAGAGATACGATGAATCTGGTTGCATTATCTTCTAGACACTGGAAGTCACTCAGTAACATCTCAAAGCCATCCAAAGCTCTAAACGGTCCTCTGTTTCTAAAAGCAAGGCTAAAATGAGCGTCCAAATACCTCCACGGGAACAGCAAAGCATACCGGGATACTGAGCAATGTGCTTGGAAGACCAAGTGCATTTTGCTGAAAGCCTCCATAACAAGAGTAAAGCCTTTGAAAAAAAGAGATTCTAAGAGGAGCCATAAATGTAAAACCGATTCAACTACTTATTTGGAAAAAATATTTGCTATACAAGACATTGATTTTCTCTGTCTTAAATATGTATATTACATTGATTCAATTTCTTTTTTTTTTAAGATTTTATTTATTTTTTGTCAGAGAGAGCACAAGCAGGGGATGTAGCAGGCAGAGGGAGAAGCAGGATCCCCACTGAACAGGGAGCCCGACACGGGGCTCGACCTGGGATCATGACCTGGGCTGAAGACAGACGCTTCACCGACTGAGCCACCCAGGCGTCCCACATTGATTCAGCTTCTCATAATAAATGGAATATGGTCATTTGTTCTGTTAATAAATAGATTGATAACTTCATATTAAGAGCATAAACCTTGTCATCAGACAAACCTGGGTATGTATCCTGGTACAATTACTAATTATGTGGTTTGGGGCAATGTACTTAAACTCTCTAAATTGGTCTCCTTTTTAAATCAATAATAGTAACTACTTCATAGGATTACTCTAATGATTCAATGAGATAATCCATAGAAAGTATTTAGCACATTTTTGAACCTTGGTAAGTACTCAATACATGACAGCTACATTACAGAACCTATGTCAATCTCCCTAGAAAGACTTCTTTCACACAATAATTCTGCTTGGGGCCCCTCAGCTAACATATAACAGTACTTCGTTTTAGTTTCTGCAGTTTTTGTGGTTGGATAATCACCACCACAATCCTTATCCACTGTAATATTCTGATTACCATCTAAGAAGTCAAATTAGCAGCTAAAAATTAGCTAGAATGTTCCCAGAGTCACCTAAGATGTTTTATTTGTAAGCACAGTGTTTACCCGGAGTCTTTTGGTTTTATGTAATTAAGCCTTTTAGCACTTAATAATTTCCAAGCTATACCTGGAAAAGTTGTGAGCAACAAACCAAAAATTTCAAGTCGCTATTGGATAGGCCCACTGCTTGTCAGCAGCTACTATCATGGTCGTCTTTTACTTATTAGCGGAGCTGAGTCTGGCCCAGAGTGGTTCCTGGGTAATCACTAACAGCGTTGTTAGGTAACATCTGCCATAAAAATGCTCCCCAGAGAATCAAACAGAACAAAGCATAAAATGCCATAGAGCAGACCATAGGCACTCACACATCTAAGATTCAAGGCTTTAATTCTCAAGAAACCTCTGATGTCATTGACATGATGGAATTTGTGATTGCTCTGTGGCACAAATTTGATTACTCTGATAAACGTTGAGTTACTCACTAGCAAATAAGCCCCATGACAGCTTCAGCATCTCTTGGCTTTATGGCTCTCCCTCCATCCTCATGTATACATTTATCCTCATTAAGGAATAAAGAAAGAATAATTTAGTAAATGATAAATAAATAAATAAATAGATAAATAAAAAGACTACTTGTTATTTTTGGGTATTCTAGTTTCTAGGAGTTTTAGGAAGGCTTGATGTGTATTCCTTAGCAAGATTGAATGTTCACTATATTTCACCCTCCAAAAGGTGAAGAACTTTATAAGACACTACAAAATCACCGTTTCAAAAACACTTCTGGTTTCTAATATTGAAATATGTGATTTTCATGTAAGTGCTCTTACATAGATTACTTTTTCTCCTCATGCATTGATTTCAATACATTGCTAATTCTATAATATGCAATGTAAACTTGCCAATAAGTATAGCTAAGATATTTCTTGCTCATCTAAATAGAAATGCATCTCCCATGTGTAACAAAATCAATAGATCGTAAGCTGAAACTATTCACAATAATAGATAAGAATGAATTCAGCATTTTAGAGCTATTTTTAACATAATTTCAAAAGTTAATTTGAGTTTTATACTGTTTCTTGGGATTATATTATATATTAGATTATGTATATATTATATTATATTATATTATATTATATTGCTATTATATTTATATGGGCTGTCTTAGTATGTAGACTGATCTGTATGTGACAAAGACAGAGGACGGATTATTTATCCCTCTTATGAGTCTGAGTTACTTTATGGATCTGTTCCATAAAGTCATGAGAAACTCACACCCTTTTCTCCCATGATACTTTACCATTCCTAGGGAGTTGACTCCATCCACACGGTCCAAGATGGCTAGATCCATATTCCCTTCAGCAGGAAGTGGTAAAGAAGAAGGGGACAACATGTCCCATCTCCTTAAAGCATGACCTAGAATTTGTACACACTACACCTGTTAACATCTCATTGACTAGAACTTAGTCACATGGCCACTTGATCCATATGGGAAGCTGGAAATGTAATCTTTATTATTACTGCAGAAGATGTAAAGGGACAAACCCCAGGGTCTGCCACTCAGCATCACTGACAGTTTAAGTGTCAAAAGATAAATGGCAATCAAATTGAACAAAACCCAAATATTTTATTTTGATAATTATTCATTTTATCTTAATTTCAAGACTAAGAGAATAGAAGACATAGAGATAATATATGACTATATTGAACATTATTGATTTCAGAAACAGGAACTGTTGGTCCATTTCTCTCAACAGCCTTAGGTTAACTTTTAGTGTCACGTATGCCTCTCAGCCTCCGCATCCATAGGAGTATCACTTACTCTATTGGTCCCAGTTTCTTTTATAATAGTGAAGATCAGAGAAATAATTCCTAGGAGTTAGGAATATGAAAGGGAAGGCATTAGACATATTCAGCATGTAAATAAAGAAAAGAAATGATGGAATGATCCATTGGGTATAAATCCTGACTGAAGAGCAATTTGCTGCTCATACATAACCTGGAGCTCTGTCCACACTCAGCCCTGAAGAAATGACATGAACTCTGAGGGTGCGTAGCACCAGCTGGAGGTCGCAGTATCTAAGTCAGTAAAGAGAAAGCAAGCATATTAAAGTGGCATTTTTTATATACACTTCTACCATGAAGGAAATCTTGTCCTTCATCCCCTTCCTCTGCCCCAAATACATTTCTGGAGAAGATTTGAGAAGGCTTGAAAACAGATAAAAAATATATATGACAACATTTAAAAGCAAAGTATGAAAAAGGACAAATAAATACAGTAGAAATTAAATATTTAAGTTTTCAAGGCAAGAGGAAAGAAAAAACAATCACTTAGATAAGGGGAGTGAATGTGAGTAATAGCTTTGCAATTCTCTGGCAAAATACCAGGAGCAAAACATGAACACTGATGGAAATATTCTTAATAAGTAAATTAAGCAAAAGACCCTTTATTGATGTTAGAATAGACTTAAAATTCTGGTATTTTTGATTGGTTGTTAATCCACATCGTATGTGTTGATGGTCATGTTCAATAAAGAAGTTGAAAACCTTATCCACTGTACTAATAAAAATAATAGGAGCCAGTATTGGAACACAAGAAAAGGCCTTTATATAAAAATACACACACATGCACACACACAAATTGTAAATAAGATGCAGCAAAATCAAAGGATTTTTAATAACTGCTTTCAGGTTCTAATGCTATGGCCAGTGTCTTCGAACCAAAAGTCAAATTTATTTTTTATATATTTCACTTTAAAGTAGAAAGGAAAGAGTTCAGGGTGTGGAAAAGGGTTGGTCTCCATAAAGCATTCCATTCACATGAGCAATGCAGATTTGACAAGATGTGACTTCTTACTTACCAGGTGGGAAAAGGTGTGGTAAACCAATCCATTGGACATTCTTTTAATTATTGTTTTTCTTTTCCTTTTTTAAATTTTTGAAGCCTAACCAAATGATCCTAAGAAGAAATCTCACAACCGCTTATCATTTCTTTTCTGAATATAAGTTGTTTATTGAATGGTACAGAGATGTAGACTTTCCCATCAGTTATGACTCTGGGGTATTTATTTATTTATTTATTTATTTATTGTTTAAAATAGTAGCCATGTTTTACATTAAGTTGTATCATTTTTTTTTTTTTGTCACAGTGAAATAGTCATTGAGTGTCCACCAGTCAAACAGCCTAAATTCTCAACCATCCTTTATTCTTCTTAAAAATGTGTTTGGAGAATATTCTATGTAAAAAGCATTATCTTAATATCTCCCTCAAATTGATCATACCTCAGTCATCATCTGGTAAATACTATCTACCCATTATTAGGACAAAAAAAAAATTACAGACTTCCTGAGTCCTCTCCTTTCAAACCCACTTCCAATCATCCACAGATCAGCTCAGTACAGTCTCCAACATACATCCTCAACCTGATGACTTCCCATCCTCTCTACTGCTGAAACTCTGATCTCTTGTCTGCAACTGTTGGAATAGCCTCCCAGCAGGGCCCCTTACTTCCACTCTTGCTCCCTGTAATGTGTTATCCTCTCAGTGATCTTCTTTAATTTCATAGTCCATCTCTGCTTAACAGTCTACAGTTGTTTCCTACTAGAAATGGTATGCAACTCTAATTCCTCACTGGCCTACAAAATCTTGCAAAAACTAAATGACTTCCGTCTTTCTGATATCAACTTCTACCATCCCTTTCCTTGATTCAGTTTGCTCCAGGTACTTGGGCCCTCTGTATATTCCTCAAACACCGAAGCTTATTTATTTCACGGGGACTTTGAACCTCTTTCTTCTACCTGAACTCTCTTCTTTAAGATGGCAGCTTGGCTGGTTCCTTTTCCTTCTTTGGGTGTCAGCTCTAAGGTCATGGCCTCTGGAAGTCTTCCCTGACAACTCCAGCCAAAGCAAGATGGTCAAGGGTTAGAAGAGTCACATTTGATAGCATTGCTCATACTATGACTCAGATGATGAGAATTCTATCAGAATCCCAAAGAGAATTGATGTTCAGTTGTGTGGACTTGCATGTTAAAGAAACGAGGAGTTGTAGTTGGGAATTGAAATGAAGCCAGTATTGGCTCTTTCACTTATTAACTGTATCATCTAATTACTTAACACATTCTAAAACTTGGTTTTCTCATCTGTAAAATGTGTATAAAATATCAAACTTATAGATGTGTTTTAAGAATTATATAATGCTATACCTGGACTATAGTAGCTACTGCACTTAAATGGAGCCAGTATTTTGTTTTCATTTGTTTCTCTTATTCTCATATGTTAGGCTTACTGTGTCTGTTGCTTAAGTAGGTTGTAATTCCTTCTCCAAAGGAAAAAGTAACTAGTCTATAACACATGGCTAAATAAGTTAGGTTAGCAGTGGTTCCCAGTTATTCTAGTAATAGATGTTTGTCAAAATCACCACACCCAATTTAACTTCCAAACTGAGTCACGCTCCACATGAAAAAAAAAGTGTGCAAAATTATCTTATTGTATGGACCAGCATTTTAAATATTTGAAAGCAATTTGAAATACTCAAGTCATATAAGAATGTAGCCATTCATTTATCTTTTCAACAAATATATGTGAAGTACCAGGGCACAAATCCAAGTGCTGCCAGATGCTACGTTATGACAAAGAAGAGGACAAAGTCCCCTGACCTCTGGATCTTGTAATGTACACCCCAGCATCTTAAAACCAAAGAAGATTTCATCTATTGCCTTGTACTTTTGCTTCTAAATGATAAACTTGGGACCAGGGGGCTTGAATTCTATTTCCAGCTCTACCCCTCATCCATGATGTGATTTGGGGCTAGTGACAGTTTCTTTCAGCCTCAGTTTCCAAGTTGTACTTAGCTCTATCTAAAGTGCCTATAGTATAGTATATAGTATATAATTATGGAATATAATATAGTATATGATTATGGAATCATATGAAAATCTGAAGCTTGCAGTCAAGAACTACTTCATTCTTTCATGAGTTTACTATAATCTTTTGCAACTATTTCCCACATTAATATTTAGTACTGAGTTGAAGAGGAGATGAAACTTATTTGAAACACAATTATCTTAATTTTTTTTTTTACTCTAAATGATGGTCCAAGATTTTTATCCACTAAATCTTATATTTTTCCTTTCAATTGTCTACATGTCAATGTACATGTTTGTCTCAGCTTAGGGGACATTGCAATATCAAGACCTTTGTCTCTTTTCTTCAAAAAATAACCAAGAAACATTTGTGTAAGGCCAGTTGTCTGGGTTCAAAACTACCTTCACTTAAATAAAAGACTGTTTTCCCCCCAAATATACACTTATTATCACCATCATGATTATCCGCATTGATATCCCAGACGATTTATTTTTATACAGTTCAAACGTATTAGCCGTCATACTGATCATTGTCAAGCAGATGCTATGGCTCATTATTTTATGGTTAAAGAAAACTTCTTTTTTTTTTTTTTTAAGTAACATCATGGTATCCAGGTTACATCTTGGTAATCACTTTAGAACTGAGAGTAAAAAATGGCAGATGGAATTTTGTTTTTCTTTTTCCTCCCCTTTTCCCTTTATTCCCTCATATTGTCAGGATAGCTCCCTCCATTCAGATGGTAAGACTGTTGTGAATGAAGGCAGACCTGCACCTCCGGCAGTCTCTCTCCAGTTCAATTATGGGGCTTTTGCGAGGCTAATTAGCATTCCTCAGAGCTGGAGCTCTTTAAGTGACAGGTAACCATGGAGAGTCACACTCCTGTAGGTGATCAGCAAGTGTCTAGCTCTTCTTTTTAATTAAAAATTAGAAAAGCCTTAAAGAAAAAGCATAGCATTTACTGATGTATGCTGTTAGTCCAAGGTTGCCATGCTAGAAAAAGAATAACAGTAGTGTCAGAAGAAAAACTGATGCCATTTCGAAAGGAATAGAGGAAAATAACCATAATAGACAGATACAGGAAATATGTGTATTGTCTTCCCGGAGAACGGATACCCAAAAGGAAAACACAAAAAGGCAAAAGATCATCTCTTTCTGACAGCCCATTTAGATAATAATGCTCTCCCCTTCAAAATTGGAAAAATAATATTGTATTTACTAACAATAGGAGATTTTTTTTGGTCATTTAGAAAGTATTAGAATTGGGACTTCAGAATAAGATATGCAGTTAATGCTGAATAATTTATGTTTGGTAAATGTTGATTGCTGCTGATGAGAAATATAATAACAAAATAAAAAGGTATGAGTAGCCTATTTCAATACTAAGAAATACTGGAAAATTTCCCCGAGTACACAAATATCTGATCTTGAGAATTGATGTCAATTCCAATGGTGGATCTTTCCAACGAAGTGAATATTCTAAGTAGGGCAGAGTAGTGAATTAAATATTGTCACCTCAACTTGGCAGCCTAGATTCAGAGAAGAAAAAGAACAGAAATTTTATAATATGCTAAGGGAATAAATTGCTTATTCAAAAATAAGTAAGTAAATAGATAATCAGAGTCAATTTTAATTTTTCCCAAAATGAAAGTAAACTTCTCTATTTTTCTTTTGGTTCTGTTCATCTTATAAAATATTTAATTTTAACATGCCTCTCCCTTTCCTGTTTTTACCCAAAAGCAGGATTATTGTAAAAACACTCTGTGCTGTTATTTCTGGCCAGCATAAAGCCAGGAAGCTCTTACAGTCTTATGGGAGTGCCTAATCTCATGAGTTTACCAGTCTTACTTCAACTATGGAAGTAAGGAAGGATACAAAGCCACAGTGAATTCCTCAACTATTCTTTTATAATAATTTCCACTATGAGAAGAATTCACTAAAAAGACAGAATGATAAAATCAGTTGTGTTATTCTGTAGTTTCTTCGATTCACATTCCAAAAACTGGGAATTTTCTTCTAAAGTGCAGGTCGAATGAAAAAACAAATTTTTTTTTAAAAAATTTATTTATTTATTTATTTATTTATTTATTTATTTATTTATTTGACAGAGAGAGAGAGAGACAGCCAGCGAGAGAGGGAACACAAGCAGGGGGAGTGGAAGAGGAAGAAGCAGGCTCCCAGCAGAGCAGGGAGCCCGATGCGGGGCTCGATCCCAGGATCCTGGGATCATGCCCTGAGCCGAAGGCAGACGCTTAATGACTGAGCCACCCAGGCGCCCCTGAAAAAACAAATTTTAATTCCAAAGACTTCCCACAATATGTGAGCAATGGTCATTGTTCATTGTCCATCAAATCACTCTTATAATTCTTTATTTGAATGCTGTTTCTTGATAAATATAATTCCTCAACTTTCAAATCTTCCATAAGAATTTTCCAGAAAACAGATTCCTATCTCAAGTTTCATAAATCTGGCCTCAATATATTCAACTTGTTAATTACTCTTTAATTTGAAAATACAAAGAAAGATTATGTCTTGAGTCTCAAAACTTGTTTTATTTTTTTCTGAAATTCTTTTATACCCAATAGAATTATTCTGCAAGAGTAAGATCCTTTAAGCATTTCATTTTTGAAGTATACTATATTTGAACCTTAATGGAGGGAAGTAGCTGTTGGTTACATAATCACCTCCTTTGATATTTACTCCTTGCATGCATAATGTATATCAATTTTCCTTCTAACAATGAAATCAAATCTGTAGAAACACTGAGTTGAACAGAAAATATTGCACATTTTGAAGCAGTCTATTTAAATGTTGACTGAGTTTCATGACCATTTCCAGCTATTTCTAAAACAAACAGATTGAGTTATTAGATATTTAGAACTGTTTTCATTTATATTCAGTCATGGATTTTCACAGGCGGATCATTTTTAGTTCTCTGTCTACATTTTTCTGTATATACTGAATGAGAGAGAAATTTTACAAGTATGGACCCCTTTATAAATAACAGATTTATAATAGTGAAAGGGAGCCAGGAATGGTCTCGTGCTCAGAACTGTTGGCATAGCTGATCTCTTATCTAATCGCATTGCATCTTGCTTCATGACTGCCTCTTCCTTACTACAAAAGAGAGAAGAAATCAGCTACTAACAGAGGTTGTTAACATTTTTAAGAAAATATCGGTAACCCAGAAGCTTGCTGTTGTCCCATTACGGAATATTTTTGTTTGGTTTTCTTTCTGGATGTAGTCTTTCAGATTTTCCACAGCAATTCCCTAGAATCACAAAAGGTGAGAAGCATAAAGCCGTCTATTGATGTAGTTTAATCTTCTCGTTTAATAGACAAAGAAATGTACACAGAGAGATTAACTGGCATCCAGGTAATTGGTTTCAATGCTGGAAATGGCACTGAAGCTCAAGGTTCAGATTTCCCTCATCAACAGACTTCTCTAAGGCTAATTCCATTCCACTAGACCTTCTCATTAGATTCCACATAGACTTGTCATGAGTTGACTCATGAAATTGACTCACAGAATCAACAAATAGCACGAAAGTTATGGCTTGCAACATCTTAGCATATTACACCCTTTCACTGGGTCCAAGACCTTGCTTACTTCAATGTCATTAACCCATGAAGATGTTGAATCTGTAACTTCAGTTGGCAGGGTGATAGTCTTTACCTTTGTGAAAACCATGACATTCTCATATTGCTTTTATATGTACTCTGCATTCACCACTATTTCACCGTAAAACATTGGTCTTTTGGGTGGGAAGGGAGAAAAAAAGAAAGCACTTTCTTGACCATCTAAGATGTTACTATTTTAGACATCACTACATCACTGGAAAGAACATTTTTTAAATTAATTCAGTTAAAGAATTAAAATAGGATAAATATTTCTTAAGAAAAGTAGATTTTTATTACAAATCAATACCAAAAATGTGCATATGAAAAATATTAAATTTCCTTAAAAACATATTTTATTTTTGCGTGTATGTTGTTACATTTAGAACAATATGCTAGATTTTCTTTTTCTCCACTCAGTTAACACAATTTGGTCAGAAAACTCACAATATAAAAATTGAGATCCTATTCCCACTCTGTGTAGAAAATTATTATGTTGTTATTTAAGTCTATTTTTTTCTATTAAAATGGTTTTTGTTCAATTTTTAGTTACTAGCATCATTTCTTTTATTAAGAAGAATAGAATTTCTCCTATTAAGATTGGATTGCCATATGCTAAGGATTGTATGCTAAGCACTATCTAATTTGAACATATGAAATAAGTGCAGAGAAGTTGATGCATATACTCACAACTGAATCACCATCAAATAAATTCATCCTTTTGTTTCCATTCTAGCTGCCACACTCAAATACCTTTCAAAAGAAAGTAGAAGCATGAGCAGGGAAAATAAGAAGGAAGAAGTAGGGCTTAAAAATAATTATTATATGAGAAAAATTTTGAAAAACTGTATCTACATTTTTTAAGAAGGGACTTGGAAAGAACTTAAGGTCTTTTAAAATAACAATCACAATTACTGAATTAAATTAATATATAAATATGTATGCTTTGAATCCGATGAGTCTTAATTTCTGAATTTTCTCTCTCATCCCCTCCTTCTTAGTTCCATTTCACAAAAGTAGTCAGTTTTAATGGTTTTCATGTACCCTTCTAGGATATTTTATAACATATTTAAAACTTGAAGTGCTTTCCTACTGAAAAAAAAAATGTTGCCTTCTCTAAATGGCTGCAAAGGGGAAAAGTGGGAAAACTAGGAAAAGTAGAATGGGGAAGCAGAAAACAAATGTAAATGCAAATGTAAATAAGCCTTAAAACAAGAAGGAAGGTCTTTGTGGAGAAAGTTGGGGAGAAATCCCCATCACACTGGAGATACTCAGGTTGGCTGGATTATCAATCCATGGCAGGAAAGAAGAAAATTTTGTACAAAAGGACACAAACATTGTATAAAAGCTTTTATGTCCTCTTTAATCCCAAAGTCCTATGGAAACTAAAAATACACACACACACTCACATGCACAATAAATAATGTTTTAGAAGCAAATGTTGATTTATATCATTTTAATGGGATTAAATCAAAAGTTTCTTCTGTCTTAAAAACAAATGTTTTTAATACAGTAAATTACCTGAAAGCCTAAAGAAAACAAAGCTATAAAGAATATTTCCAGATTTCCTTAAAAATAAAGAAAGAAGGAAGAAAGGAAAAAAGAAAAAGAGAAGGAAACAGGAAAGGAGAAAGGGAGGAAGAGGGAAAGAGAAAGGGAAAAAAGGTTGAAATGTCGTAACAACTGCTTTGCTTTTCAATATTTCTGACAGATTAATATTAAGTAACATCGAAGTGTCGTTGGTTTGGACCAGATTAGGATAAACTGAGGAGAAAAATGAGTTTAATGAGAAAAAGGAGACTAGAGTAAGATGATAAAGGGATAACTAGAAAGCAGGAAGGGAAGAAAGACAAAGCAAAGGAAAAAGAAAGGTGGTGTGTTCTGGAAAACTGCTATCGCCACTGATGTCAGTATCAGTCAGCAGGACCAGTAACCTTTCTTAAAGATAAACCAGGATTTTGATAATTTGTCTTTAAGAATTGTCCAAAAATATTTCTTTTCAAAAATCAGCTCAAGTTAAAGCAAATATTCTCAAAAGTAAAACAGTAAATCTGCTGTTCTCTTTCAAGATTGTAGTTTGTTAAATTTAGAATATTGTTGTGTAAGGTGAAAATAAACATATTGAATCATGTTTTTCTTCTGATAAACTTTTCCAAGTAGTCAAAGAATATGATTATGATTATACAAAAGTGCTGTCACTTAAGATACTTAAATTACTGTACATGGTTAAAAAGTGGAGCCGACTTTTAACATATGCAATGCTTTTTACCAGAAGTTGAATAACGTCAGCGTCTATGAAACTACTGAGTTCAGCCTCTTAATCTCCCTGCTGCCGAACAGCCCACTAAATCTGTCTGTAAAATTCACACGTGCCCTGTGTGTCAGCTGCATCCTAGCGTATCCGAGAATGGATTTTCCATTGAATGTTACTGCCAAAGCACTTTTTTTTTTTTCTGGCACCAGTAGAAAGATTCAAATATACCTAGAAGTTTAAAAAACAAAATATATGATGAACTTCAGTAATCCAAGAATCTGTAGGCAAGGTTTTTTAAAAAATTTGAGACGTATAGACATTTGAGGAGATCAAATTCTATTAATTAATCTGGAAACAATTACACTAGATTCATCAGGCTTTTCAAAGGTGAGGTAATAGTCACTGAATATTTTTAGATCTACTAGAGGCTTTTTTCTACCATATTTGCCCAGATTCCTACCCAAGTAGGACCTTTCTTTACAGCAAACTCTTATGGGTTTGCAATTTGAAAAGTGGCTTATAAAGGTCCACTGTTTTGTTCTGACCACTACTCAAAAGTAATTGAAAAGTACCTTACTAATTTATCTATTTCACATGTAATATGTCATTCTGAAAAGCCTAAAATGGTTGAAGTTGATAAGCTTCTAAAAAAGTCTGTTTGCAATGATATAGTACTCTCTCTGTCCCTTTCCTTTCTCTTTCTTTCTTTTTCTCTCAGCTAGAGCAACAGACTAAGTCCAAAGCACTAGGCTAGATGTTACTAGGAGAAGAAATTAATAAAATTTAATTCCTTTAATTCCTTTAATCTTAGACAATTCCTGTTGTCTAAGATCTTAACATTTAGTAATGAGATTTAAATACATATATACATACATGCCTACACACACATACATATATACACACACATATATTTGAATATATATATACACACATATATATAATCATAATTCAAGAGAGACGTTAGAAATGGTATAAAAAAGATAGGAAAAAAGAGCGTTTTGAAATCACAACTGAGAAAGAATATGTTTTTCCTGGAAGCAAAACAGGGAAGTAGCTAGAATTAGCAAACCTTTATAGAGAGGTGGCATTTGAAATGGAGAGGAGGGAATCCTAGGCAGAGGACACGGCACAAAAAAAAAGATATAGTGTTGTCTGGGAAACAGTGGCTTCAGGAGCACAATGCACCCGAGGGAACATAAAGGGGGATAGAGGCTGTTCGCTTTGAGCTAAAGGGTGAGACTTTATTTTGTCCAAAGAATAAGCACCAATGAAGGCTTTAGAAAGGAGTAATGAGAGATGATTATATAATTCAGAGATTTATAGCCAACACACCCCCCTTATTATTAATCTATGTAAGAAAAAGGAAATGGGTAAAAACATGGCCTGGAAGGCTTTCAGTGAGTCCTGGCCCTGCCTGCCTCGGCTGTCAGCAGCACTATCTTCAAATGGTCCTCCTGGGCTACGTATTCCATTCTCCAGCTCTACAGCCTTTGGAGTCTAGAGGTTCTCAAGGCATCTGAGGCTGTTTGGAGTATTTAACTTCTTTTGTCTATGATATCCTTTCTTTCTGAAACACCTTTCTTCCTTCCCTTCTCCCCCATCTTCTTGTCCAGCTGGCTTTTTCCAATTTACTCTTTCAGCTCCTCCCTGATGGGACCCTCTCTCTCTATTCTACCACTTTAATTATACCCTATTGCAGCTCTCAGTCCAACTCTACTAAGAATATATTAGTCCAACAAATACATTCTGATTATACCCAATGTCCCAATTCAGTAGCAGGTGCCAAAATTCTTTCTCAGATCTTAGGTTTTAGTGTGTATTTATACAAACTCATAGGCTTTGTAAACAGATAAAGCTAAACCTCTTTGTAACACATTTAAGTGTACCTTTAGAAATAGCAATTATTATTTATCTCAGTAAAGTATCAGCTATACCCAGGATGGTTACCACATAGTTTCTTATTCAATAGAAAATTTGTGAAATCAGTCCTTACACATTGAAAATGTACAATTTATGCTGAATAATTAAAATGGTTCTTTTTGCATGAAGGGAGGAAGCTGACACATCTCAAAACTTTTCAGTTCGTTGTTTCTAAGTCTCTTCATAATCCTCAAGTTCATACAAACAGCCAATGGCAAACTGAACCTAACACATCTTTTAATTATTTCAGAGAAGACACAAGATTCAGCTTAAATGACTCGAAACTATTACTGGCTTCAAAAACAAGCCCGTCTTCAGCAGTCATTAAAATAAGCACTATCTTATGTTCACGAGGACTAGCAGACATCAAGGCAGGCTAATGAATATCAGAGTGTGAGTTTGATAAAAACCAGGTGGCAGCTGAAAAATCTATTTAAAATTCCCTACTTCTCCTTCTTATTTCCCTTTTTATTAGGTGTTTGTGGAGAAATACTGTCTACACAAAATTCTCAAGGATTGGGAAGTGGGGGAAAAAAGAAGTCAGTGATTAGGTGCTCGGAGTTTCTCAAAAAACATTCCGTTTCAACCTTGACCCAACCTACCAACACTACTGTTTCTCTTATTCAATAAAACCTCAACCAATCTGAAGAGTCTTCCCTCTTTTTTTTTTCCCTCCTGATCCTCCCCCCTAGTTGGAAACTGAACTTTTTACAAACAAAACTGATGACTGTTTGAATGGAGCACTTGTACTAAGCAACTGTGCACTTTCCACAACTTAGGAAAGCAGGACCAATGAATCAAACGTTTTAACGTAAATGAAGGTGCATAAACTATAAAGCTATAACAATTCTGCTGCTGCCTGCAAAGGAGTTCTCTAGTATACAATGTTGTTCTCTCCCGGCCCTAACCTCTCCTTTTAAGTAACTGTATCCAGATTTGTCATCAGCAAATCCTTATCTTCCATTCTTGGTCCATGTGACTTAGGGAGGATTTGAACCCAGTCACCCGGCTTCAGAGACAGACTTAAAACCCAGGACTGGCTAATGAGACTATTCTATCTCCTGGCCATAGTGGTTGGTTCATGGATAAGTGTGTGACCTGGGCCCTAGAATCAAGATCATTCCTCAGACTTCTGTTAACTATTTGGAAAATTAATAGAACTTTCTAATCTGATTGCCAACCTTAGCATGCTATATGCCTAGAACTTTGAAACCTCAAGCCACCACACAGAAGGAACCAATGAGAAGTGAAGAGAATATAAATAAGGGGGAAGGCCGCTGCCTAGAGGGGGATGGAAGAAGGAAGAAAAAGATAAAGAGATGGTTATGTCATTTTAGCTCCTGGATCAAGCCCTATCTGAATCTATCCTTGTAGTTTTTAATCACAGGTCTTGATAAGTTACCTTTTCTCCTAACAAGTATCTGAATTGGTTTACTATCACTTGAAACTGAAAAATTCCTTTGAATACAAGTGCTAGAAACACAAATAGAAGACCAAATAAGCCTGATAATTAAGTCAATGAACAATGTAGGCTTATTCTGACAGATGTTTATCTCTTCCAGACCTAATTGCATAGATGGTCCTAAAGAAATGAGTATAACTTGGTAGATTTATGAAGACATTATCCAATAAGATTTTATAAGCCACATAAAATTTTTGTGGATTATTTGAAAGTACTTAATAACTTGCAAAACTGGTCTGCATTTACATTTATTTATTTATGTCAGTTTTGAGCTAGAAAGTAAAAATATAAACTCAGTCAATGAAAAACACACAAGCCTTGATGCAAATACCTGGCAGTCCAGGTGACAGCATATCATATTCATACTTTGCTTGTAAGAAACCAAGTTATGGCATTTTCTCTACATTTGTATTATGTTAATTTGGTCCTTGTCTGGCTGTGATGCTGCTACGCATATTAAAATGCAACATAGATAAAGTAAAAATAAGAAGGGGTGTCTTCAGTGGAGAGGAGGAAGGAACAGAAAGTGAACAAATGGAGGGAGAATGATAGGCAATGAATCTGTTTCGACTCTCACACTTTTCTTCCACGTAGACATTAAACTTTATTATCTTATATTTTGACAGGTATTGATAGCAATTTTATTTTGCAAAATTTAAAGTAAAATTTAAAGTACTAACTTTTTAGCATATTGAAATCTGTGCTTTTCTGACTATGAAAACAGCGAGATTCCATTCATTACATGTTATGTTATTCTCTGGCAGTCCTTAGTACTGGAAATACTATTTTCAAATGAGAAACTGCATTGTTATGACACCAGCTTCCTTTTAAACAGGACCCACAGCAACAACAAAAAGATGACTATATATATATATCTATATATATATATAATTGCTATTATGTTTTTATTATAATCTCTGTGTTTTTGAATTGAGAAGAGTAAAACATATGCAGAACACAAGGATGGGTTCATAAAGAAAATGTTGTCATATTTTTCCTCAGGCGTTTTTGGTTACCCGTCTATCCAATGGGGAGCTCTGGGACGTAAGAAGAAAAAAATAACAAAAAGCAGAAAATGAGAAACTTTCTTCCCTGACAAGAATTAATCTCAAATCTATTTAAGCAGAGGATTTGGGAAAGCCAACGAGGAATACAAATAAGGCCTTCCTGGTGTTTTTAAAGATCATTTCTGGGTTTGGTCCTGGCTTGGTATCCACAGACTCCATCCCAAAAATACCACAAATTTTACCCACCTATTTATTAAATGGTTTGTAAATGAACTAGAATAAAAGATGGTAATCAAAAAACCGAATGCTCGAAATCAGTTTTGTAGGGGAACAATTACTATGGATGACAGGGCCCACGATTTGGTCATGGATGTTGGGAACTAAAGTGAGTAGGAGAAAAGGAAATTTGAAGGTGAGATTAAGGAACTGGAAAATCAGTTACATTTTCTCCTCTGCAGAAGTTGAAATTTCTGAGAATGATGATGGCAAGAGAACAGAAAATAAGGCAGCGAATGAGAGACGAGAGTCATCAGGAGGGGGGATGAGTGGCGCATAGTCGGTAGATGAGAACAATTAAGAAGAGATGGAAGAGAAGAATGTTGTAGCTTCTGAAGAGCTAGGGTTTTCAAAGAGGAAGGAGATAGCTATAAACCAATGGGGAACCAAAGGCCATGCCTATCCTAGCGCCTGACCTTGAAGTAAAGAGAGGTGTAAGAGGCAGATGAGCTCCTCTTTGGTAGATTTTCCAGGGAAGAGGATGCTCAGGAGGGTACCAAGTTTCAGTTCGTGAGTGAAGGGAATATTCAGAGAAGAGGCTGACAGTGTAAATGGCTTTGTTAATCACAGAGTTGGAGTTCCAGAAGGTCTGGGGAGGAGGGAAGACAAATGGGGGATTGGTTAGATTAGTGGGTAGAGCATTCAGAGCTTCAGTGAAATGAGCAGCCCAGTGATGATGAACTCTTGGGCTTCTGATCAGAGATGTGAGACATGATAGTTCACCAGACAGCAGGAGGCTGCTGAGGTGTTCGAGAGATGAGTTCTTGCCAATAAGAAGTCTAACTGAATCAATATCCAACAGGTCATTATAATTTAATTGCAATTGACATGAGCTTCTGAGATCTACTAATGGCAATCTCTCTTTCATTGTCTTCAAATTTCCTGAATTCACAGGATGCCTTCAGTTCTGGTTTATTCCAACTAAATTTTATAGCATTGACTTTCAATCCTACGAAGGTTTTTAACGTGCAATATAAAAGAATTCCTAGCAATACAATTGCCTCTGTCTCCTTGAAGGCATCTAGAGATCTTGTAAAGCTTAGATATCAGCATCAGCATGAAAATCTTCCTTATCCTTACTATCTTTATGGGAGAAGGAGATGATGACACAGCTAATGCCTGGGCTTTAATACTAAATCCATAAAGTTTCCACCAAAGGTGTGGAGAGATAGTTCATGACAGGACCAAAGGGGTAGACTAATATTGTTGGCACAAGCTCCTGGTAATAAGACAGGCAAAAATCTTTGCTCAAAGGGCATGTGTGTTTGACTCAACCATCCAAATTAACAGGAGTGTAGACCAAACATCAAGAACCCTCAGTAGCAACAACCTTACACTACTGGTAACCAAGGAGTGACTGAACAAGAAGAAAATTCTGTTTTCACGATTCACATTCCACACTTACTGACTTTTAAGCTTCTATTTACAAAAAGAAAAAAGCAATATCTTCTAGGAGAACACACACACACACACACACACACACACACACACACACACCCAGATGTCACCGTTACCTCAAAGTTACATCACAAAGTTTTATTCTCAGTTGGATCTGTGATTTGTGGTGTCCTCTCTGAGCTGTCTGTAAGATAGAAACAATGTCTCTAAGTGAAGATGAGAATTTATGAGTTAATCTTTATTACTATGTTTAAAATTAGTTACAAGCGCTCCTGGGTGGCTCATTCAGGAAAGCATCCAACTATTGATTTCTGCTCAGGTCATGATCTCAGCATTGTGAGACTGAGCCCAGAGTCCGGCTCCACATTGGATATGGAGCCTGCTTGAGATTCTCTCTCTCCCTCTCCCTCTGCCCCTCCCTGCCCTCTCTCTCTCCCTCTCTAAAATAAATAAATAAATAAATAAATAAATAAATAAATAAATATCTCTATATATAGATATATATAAATAGATAGATGATAGATAAAATTAGTTACAAAAGGGAAGTCTTAGAAATAAAGTAGTAGTATTACTGGAATATAGTTATTATATTATGATGGTAATTTGCTAGGAAGGATTTGTATGAACTGAAACATATTAAATTTTCAATCAGCCTTTAGGGTTGTTTTCATATAAATATATTTACATTTTTCTTGAGTACCTGTCCAAAGAAGTGGGCTTTTTCTAGTTTCTTTCCACACTTCAGATATAGTTTATAGTAATAAATAGAAATAAAAGGTTTGAAGTCAATGGGCTTTTTTTTGAGAGAAGGCAAGGCTTTTGCTTGCCCAGTGCTTGGACCATTTTAACCTTTTGCTGAAAATCTTAAGCAGCTCACTAAATGAAGTCCATTTTAGATAGAAACTAGTTAGACATTACAATGTCAGGTCTGGGTTGTTTCTATTTATTGTTATTTTGATATTAACAACTATCATAATTAAAATTTCACTTATCTGCTGTAATAGTAATTTCAAGGCACCTGCATCAATGAGGTCCTTTGATTCATAAAGCAGTCCTCCAGGTTGGCAGGGGAGGGCTTACTATAATTTTCCTTTTATAGATGAGGAAACTGATCATTTTTTAAAGATATGACTACTTCAAAAAGTTAAACCTGGAATTCAGATCATCCAAATTCAAACCTAGGATTTTTAATACTAAATCTTGTGACTTTGTCGTGATAGTGCCTAA